>NC_140275.1:19169756-19203652 GCF_964030765.1 Micromesistius poutassou | reverse complement strand
CTCTCTCTCTCTCTCCTCTCTCTCTCTCTCTCTCTCTCTCTCTCTCTCTCTCTCTCTCTCTCTCTCTCTCTCTCTTTCTTTATATATATATATATTTACTTTCAACAGACAACAAACCACGCACAGATTATTTCAACATGCATACATTTCGAACATCGTGTAATATGTACACTACTCTCCTAAACGGTTTGTCTTCCTAAAATGATGGAACATAAATAAATTAACACTGAGGTTTAAGGTCATCATTTTTATTTTTGCAAAGGCATATCTCATGTTTACTCAAAATAAAAAAGCAGACAATATTTTAATTAATCTCTTTTTCTAATTAGCATAAAACAAATAGATTAAATGAATGTGTTTAGAATTCACGGGTTCAGCCGTGGAAGTTCACAGGGGGCAGTGGCGTAGCACCGAGGAGCGTAATTACGACTTCATTTTCCTTTCTGTTGTTTTTGTTTACAATTTATTAAAAAACAAAGTATATTGTGCCTCGTGGAAGTTTCCAAGGTAAAAAGGACATCGGGTCAATGGTTTACTCCACTGAAGCTAGTGCAGCCCTGTGTGCCGTTTGTTGCAATCTATTGTCAGATGTTGCACGATATCTAAACCCAGATTTAAAAAAAAGAATTGTTCTGAGGCTGAAGAATCCAACGGCCCATCAACACCGCTCTGCCCTACCCCCCTTCAATTATATTAAACAAGGACTACCTAAGTAGCGCTGTTTTTTTATACAACAAAACCTGGCATTGTTGCAAGAAGGAAATGCTTTAAGCATGAATTCAACATCACAAAGCAAGAAGACGGTCATGCCGACATATTGCTCATGCGGCCCGGCCACACGTAAACTAACGTGCAGTACTTGCGCCACCTTGTGGTGAGAGTGGCGATGAAAGTGCAGATACTGACAAAAACAAAATAGAACGTGAACTGTAAAGACTGTGGAAATATTGTTCGGTTTTCAAAACATATAAAACAGTTACTTTGTACTGATTCCAAAGTGTTTGGTTTTGTGTTACAGCAGTGAATGCTCTCTCAGTAGGCCCTTATCTTGAGTGATGCTGCTCTCTAGTGTTGCGTGTGTTCCGCGTGGGTTTGCAAAAGGCACGTGTGCTGTACAGTTTATAGTGTAGGAAAATGTATTACTTTATATGCCTATTTATTCTTTGTTTTGAAATTCATAGTCTATTTGAAGCAGCCAAATCTCCCATCTGGTCATGGTTTAGCACAGAGTGACCTGACCACACAGCGAATATCATTACCTGGCGGTCTTCGGAGCCGTCCACACTCTGCTGATCGTCTCCCTGAAGTCCTCAGGAACCGTGAGACACCTGCAGATGGTCATCTCCGGATAGATAACTTCCAGCCCACCACTTTAATAAAAGTAGACAAATTGTTGAAATTAAACCTAAGGGGTCTGTTAATGTAAAATAAATATGTAATATAGTACCTAGTTACTTCATGTAGGTAGCTAAAAATAATTGTTGACGACCAACTTATGACCCACTAGTCGACCCAATGTTGACTAGTGGGTCATTAGTTGGTCGTCACGTCCAATTAATGACTCTACTACTAGTCGACCCAAGGTCAAGGACTAGTATCCCATCGTCAAACTGAAGACCTCAGGTGGTGCTTTCTGAGCAGACCTTCTGAGCAGACCTCTCACACCAAAGGATGATGCACTTTCACTGTGGCCTGGCTTTTACTTTGAAAGGCGTTCAGAAGTTCTTCCAAAATTGGAATCCATCTCCACTATTTCAAGGTGATAATTATTGTTTATTATTATATTGTTATGTTTATTTACATGATGTTGAACGAAACAAGGAGAAGCGAGCGGTTAGCGTGTCAGTGTTTCTCCAATTGAAACGGCCTCTACCATTAAAATGGTTGTATAATTAATAAGAACTACAAAATAGATGAACTACTAATGCGGTAAGTAATTTTGCGATTTTTTTGTAACTTTAAGGTGGACGAAGTGCGTTACCATGGATGTTTTTTCCAGGTTTCTTCTCTCTTTCACAAGTTGTTTTCATGGAGCGTGGTCATGCGCACTGTGACGCAGGAGTCGTGAAGACAATCATCAACACAGACACAGTAGCCATGACGAAATCGATCAACGTTTGCTACTTTTTTTATTTAGTAAATATTATTTACATACTTTTCAAGAACACATGCTACACAATTCCAGATGTACAATTCATAAGCGATACAACTTTTTCAGAACAAAGTACCTGATGACCGCGGAAACGTCATCCAGGCTTCCAACACTGAGCAGACGTTCAAGTTTAAAAAGAGAAGTTCAGTACAAGGCCTCTTAACTATGCGGTTGTGATTGTGCAGCATCTTAGCCTGGTGCTGCCGAAGCTACCTTTGGTTTGTGCTTTTCTGCAGCGGTGATGTTAGCACCCACATGTATGGAGAAGGACTATTATATTCCGATCTAATAGTTTTACCTGATATTCTCTACTAGGCTAATGAGCTGTGTTTCTCAAATAATCGTTTGTAATTCAATGGCGACTGTTAAATGCTACAAAGCTGTGTAATTCTGTCTAAAAATAACTTTATTTCTATGCATATAAAGTGGGTAGCCTATCTATTTTTAACTATGCAACAGCAAGCATTGTTCTCTATGCCATTCTTGATTTGCAAATGTAATAAAACTATTTATGATATTATTTACTAATCATCTTTAATTTAACATCCTCACTTTATTTGTATTATTTTTGCTTTGATTAAATATTTAAATGTTTAGGTTAATAACCAGAAAAAAACATTTATATCTGAACAAATTTTAAATAAAAATAATCATGGCCCAACTGAATAGTCTCTTAACATATTCTAGGTGGTCTCAATGATGGAAATAAAAACAATAATTTTTACACACAGCCCCTCACAAATGTACAACCATGTCAGACTCAGATTAAGCAATATGTACATCTACACCTACACCTACCCATGACTTCCAGTACCAGTGTAAATTACATGTTTAGCACACAAACAGGCCTCCAGACAGCATCAGTATTTACATCTAACACCACACACTGTACATTAAGGCATGAGGTGTCTTAACACCAAACATTCGCAGAAGAAAGACTAATAGGAAATTAAATCTTAAAATCTATGTGGTCAATTTAAATAACGCTGCCCAGCTACTTGTCGTTGCAGAACCTATCAAATAGAAGCCCCTACTTAAACGTGCCATTTTGATAAAAAATATACATGTGGTAGAAATATCCCACATTGCAAACTGGAGATAGGCTGGGAAACACGGGAGGAGGAAAAATCACTGGAGCTTGTAGGAGAGGTGGTCAGGAGGGTCAGAGGAGACCTCACATTCTAGTACCCCTGTTAAATAACCCTAAACTACAAGGGGTGCAGTAATGCCGTAATGAACAAGGTAAATATTGTGATTTAGAGCAAAAGCACCATCATTTGTGATAATTACCAATGATTTTTCTTGTTGCTGTTTTGTCAAGCCTCATTCATGCATTCTGCGGTTTTGATGTTGGTAATTATTCTGATCTTAAAATCGTAGTTAAAAAAAGTCAGACTTTTTCTTTGCATGCCTAAGGCAAGCCTTTCACAATCGGCTTCTCAAAGTGCAGCCTGTAATCCAAGTCATTTCTTTGTAGAAACCTTTTACTCTACGAGTGAGACCAACATATGCTAGCACCAGAATTTGGTACAATAGTTATGATTGTTAATCGGATTGTTACTCAGTTAATTAGTTGGTTAATTAATTGGTTACTATACGCAACTGCACATTAACTACTGCGCAAGTAGCACAAGACCAAACTTAGTATGTTGTAAGTTTTCCCCATTGCGTAATACTGTAGTTCCTTCTATCACCATCTGCAGTAAACAATACTGACATAACTGCACATACATTAATGCAAGTTTCTTGCACATTATCTGAACAATACGTGACAACAAGTCTAAACAATCAAATCACACAACAGGAAGAGAACAGCAGCGTTAAAATACAAATACACAAAAACACAAACTCAAACTTCTGAAGCCTTCCGCGTGTCAGCATCAGAATCGCGGCCACCAACGTGCTGCTACATGGGGTTGCTTTAGGTTCTCAGAGGATTTCAAGAACAAACAAGAGCTTAGCAGGAGGCTGATGGCTTGACCCAGGCATCTGCGTACCCGGTCACAAACACATGCTGTAAAACAGGCAGCTTCAGCCTCCCACTGGGCCTCCTGTAGACCAGTCGAGTTCTAAAAAGCTGATCAGCGATAGAAGATAAGAGGAGCTCATTTTACTGGAGGTTTACAGCGCAGTGTATACATAAGCATCCAATACGCTCTTATAAAGTGTGATTTGTATCACGCTCATGCATTCATTCTAAACCCGAATGAATGGCGTGTAAGATGTGGGAGCATGACAAGTCTCTAGAGAGTATAACATCTGTCAACAAAGTGAAACAATAGCAATGAACAATCATACATACTAAACTTAAAAAAGCATGTTTGTTTACTGGCAATTTCAAGAAAATACTTATTCCTCTCCAGGAATCTCTCGCGTCTTTCAGAAGACACAAAACCTGCATTTATGTAAACGAAAGCCCTTTTAGTGTAACAAGATGCAACACACAAGACCGCACAATAATGGAGATGGGTACTTGAGTGTATCCAGAATCACTTCAAATATCTTTGCAAGCTGTCCACAAACATTCAAATCTGTAAACACACACACACACACACACACACACACACACACACACACACACACACACACACACACACACACACACACACACACACACACACACACACACACACACACACACACACACACACACACACACACACACACACACACACAAACACAAAAGGAGTCTCTCTCTCGGTCTGTGTGCTGTTGTCCCCCGAGGGTCTTCCGGGCTATCAAACCATCTAATCAGTGCTCCGTGATTCATGAGGGCCTGTATTGACTGGAGACTTGGAGCTTCTTGCTGAGGGGAATCCTACTGTAGTTTTTTTTAAATGTTGCATCTGAGATTTGGGATTTTTTGTAAAATTGCTGGTTGTTGCAGCTCTCATAAGCAGCACTTGGTTATCAGTTATCAGTCACTTATGAGCGATCAATGGATGACAGTTCTGTACCAGCAGACGTCCATTCTTTGAGACCTCACGAGTCATACATTCAATTCAATGCTCACAGCTTGTTGAGCAGAAACCTACTGCACCATTCCTCAACTCACTGTCAACAAGGCTTGGAATCAGTCCATACCCTGCTTCTGTCCAGTGCTCCTCCCTAAATTCATATTCCGTCGTGAGGAGCATTAAGAATGATGTCTTTTAATGGGATGCCTGCGGGTCTGTCCGCAGCAGCCAGTGGATGGTTCCTCACCCCGTCAGATGACAGCAGATGACCCAGAAGGAGGAGAGTGTGAGGCCGGGGAGGAGGGCAGGTTCCAGAACAGCCATTTGCGTTTGCACTGCCTCCTCTGGTACAGGTAGTCCTCCTTGTCTCGCTCCTTGCGGGCCCGTTGGTAGTGGTCGTCCTCCTTCAGGTACCACACCGGGGGCCAGCGCTGCTTCTCAAAGTAGTCCTGGTTCTCTGCAGGAGAGCACAACAGCTTGGTTTGTGGAGGACTCATAAAGACAACGGTCTCTGACTGAGTGATAAGCAAGAGAAACACATGAAGGTTTAGTTTTTTTTTTTTTTTTTAGGTTTTTTTCTATTTTACAAAGAAAGTGGGTCGATTTTCGAGTTTCTCTCTGGTTGTTTGAGGGTGTGACTCATTTGATGTTGGTCTCCTTTACAGACAATTTTTGTCATTCCAGCTGCCAGGGACATACAGCGTATTTCTGTTCAGACAGATGCACTATCAAAAAAGTAATCAGTGTTCGATTTGATTTGCTTTGCAGTTCTCTGGACTTTACCTGCAGACTTGGCTTTCATGTCTCTGGGGAATTTGCGGCACACGCTGTTGTAATTAGTGCAGATGTGGTGAAGGCACCAGCCTGTGAGCTGCTGGGCGCAGTGGAACTGTGGGGAGAGCAAGTGTTTGGTTATACAACATGTGCAGCATCCTATGGAAACTATCTCCAATGAAAATGTGTCACTGTGATAAAGGATTGTATTAACTAACTGTAAAATCGACTGTAAAACTGTAAACTATCTGTAAAACGAACAAACTGTATCAGCTCTAACAGACACCCAGTATGAAGGTGTGCTACTGTAGATGGCCACTAGTGGCCGCTGTGGGGGAAGGAGTGTGGCGTGTGGCGCCAGCGGTGGATGTTGATGTTGTGTCCGAGAGAGGGTTAAGCTTATAAAGCCACGGTGTGTGGCGCATTTCATATAAAACATCTCATTACAACACTACTACAACGGTGCTAAAAAAGTATCCAAATGGATCGCCGCCATGGGGATAACAGGCCGCCCTCCTTCCTAGTGCTCTGAGCACAAAACGCAAATTTGGATTTGAATAAAACATGTTCTCTCTAGAGCTGTTTGTCCGCTCTGGGCTACTGTAGAAACATGGCAGCCCCCGAGGAAGAGGACCCTCTCCTTATGTAGATACAAAGGGCTCATTCTAAGGTAACGAGAACACTATCAGTTATTTTCATGGGCTCTTACCCTTATTAAAATTCCCTTCCTTTTATTCCCTTTCTGCCAAGTCCGTTCCGCTAGAGGCCACTCACTTCTACACACTGCCCCTTTAACCCTGGGTTCAGAGGGCCGTTACCTGCGCCATGTCCAGGTACACCAGGACATCCCCATCGGTGTCAGCGCCCATCATGGCCGCCTCCATCAACATTGTTACTGTGTACAGTTCTGGAAAACAAATGCAATCACAGGTCAATAAAACCGGACAGACTTTTTGCGACAGACCCCCCCCACCCACCCACCCCTGGGTCTCACCTGTAAGAGCAACAAGGTGCGGGAGGCAGAGCCGGTTGGCCAGAACGATGAGCTCCATGGCGTCGAGGTCGGCCCGGGAGCAGAAGCGCCCCGTGTAGAGGTACTCCAGCACAGCCCGCATGCAGGTACGCGTCGTGTTGGGGAACAGCACCTGGGAGACACAACGATCTTTAAGAGCTTTGACTACAGGGTGGATAGGAGCACGTTTTTTTGTGATACAACAAACCGCAGTTAACACATGCTGCCGTCTGTCTCTACTAACAAAATAGCATATTATAAAAAAGAGCAGCGAATAACATTTAGAATGGGACAAAAGGCCTCTTCCACTGCAGTCATTAGCAGGGGTGGCAATGTGTCCGACCATTTGTGCAGCTTATTTATTCAAACTTGCCTCATCATCTAGGCGGGCTAGTGTGTGTGCGTGCGTGGGTGGGTGTGTGCGTGTGGCTTTGCAGCAGAGCATCACCCACATATTCTCACAGCACACACTCAGCACAGAACAGCACCTTAGCAGCTTCACCAGCAGGTTCAGTTGAAGCCCTAATCAATGGCGACGATGAACCGACTGCACTCATCCAATCACAGTCATGGGCTTTCTAATTGGGGAGGGGCTGCTGGGCTAGGACTAATCACCTGTCTCCTCTTAAAGATATGGCCGTAGCTGGACTCAAGAGAAGGAGAGTCGGAGTTAGAAAAGAGGCCAGAGCATGACGGTGACGGTGCAGGGAGTACTGCCCGCAGCATTCTTTACAGTGGACTAACAGACCTTTCTCTGTTCAAAATAAAGTGCTGTGGGCGGCAAACTAAAATAACCTGCGTCAGCCTTTTGGTTTTTCTTCCAGTGAAACGATGTCCAGCAGAAGTTACAATATCATTCCACAGGAGGGGTGGAAAACAGTTCTTGCACACCAAGCATCGGAATCAAGGCAGTTAAGGTGAGTTTGTGTCTTTCCAATATGAACGATGAAACTGTCAAATGTTTTTTTTATTTTATTCTGCTAAATGGAGAAAGCCAGGGAGAAAGCCAGATCAAGAGAGAACAAGATCAAGAGAGAGAAGAAGAGGGAAAGAGAGTGAGAGATTGTGTGTTGTGTATTTGTGTCTATATGTAATGATCTCCCTGATGCCTACCAAACTAAAAACCCTGTGTATGAAATAATTCTAGTTTGCGTTGCTCCATAGCTGAGCAGCTGAAACTAACCTCTTTAGTGCAGCTCTCCACAAACGGCCCTCCGAACATGGCTGCCATCCAATCACAGCTAGAGATGAGCAAGGGCTTATGGGCAGAGATGGTGCCATCATCTAGCTTGAACACAACATCTGAAACATGGAGACAATGCACATTAATACCAGATCACTTGGGTTTCCTTTCTTTTGCTCTCCAAAAAGAGTTCTGATGACATCTCACCCGAGAAGGTGCCCTTAGCCAAGCACTCTTTGACCCGGTTGGTGCGCCGCACGTGGAAGGCTTTGGTGATCTCCTGGTTCATGAAGGCCTCGTTGTTGAGGATGTTGGCCACCATCATGCGCAGGTCGAACACCTCCAGCATCTCGGCGATGTGTGCGATGTGCATGAGCTCCTTCTCGTGCTCGTCCAGCTGGCCCGTGTACAGGTAGCGCAGCACCGCCCGGAAGGGCCCCAGCAGCATGGACCCGTCCATGTGCACCACCGTCATGGGCCGGGGGGCGTAGGTGCCCGGGTCCTCCACCAGCTCCTGCTGGATGCTGACGAAGGCCCTGCTCCAGGAGGAGAGCAGCTGGCCCTGCCGCGCCCCCTGGGACTCCCTCAGCGTGCCGTCACTGGTGCAGGCCCGCAGGTTGGCGCGGTCGCCCGTGTCGCTGCTCTCGCACACGTCGAAGCTGGCGGCCCTCATCAGCAGCTCCCGGCCGGAGAGAGGGCCGCGCCCGGGCCGCTCGGCCTCCTCGGGCGGCGCGTCCATGATGAAGAGGTCGTAGAACTTGGAGGAGGACGTGGACAGGTATATCTTGTGCGCGAAGATCTTCTGTCGCTCCTGCAGGACCAGGATGACGTCGGCGCAGTGAGGGTCCTCCAGCAGGCGGGCCGGGTGCTCCTCGGTGGAGGTGGGCGGAGGGGGGACGGTGATGATGGGCGGGGGCGGTTTGGGCGGCAAGAAGGGCGCCTGAAGCAGGGGCCGCTGGACGTTCCTCAGGTGGGACTTCCAGAACTGCAGGTGCCGGCGGGAGATCAGCGCAGCCCGGATAGCGTTGTCAAAGACATCCTTGATGCCGAACTGAGCGACCACGCTGGTCTCGTAGTACGGCACCCCCAGCTCCTTGGCCACCTCCCGGCCTCGCTCGGGGGCCAGGATCTCGTTGGATTTAATGGGTCTGGAGAACGGAGAAAATAAAGCACATTACAGAGGAACCTGACAATCCTTACTGTACCGACAGTGAAATATTGTTTCTCTTTCTTTTGACAAATGTACTTATTTTAAGCCGCTTTGGGAAAAAGTGTCTGCTAAATGGCCTTAATGTAACAAGTGAACACCAAACAGAATGATACTCCGTGGTACATACGGTGTTCTCACTGTGCATTCCCAGAGGAATCCCACTCAGGGATCAGTTCTGTGTACCTTGCCAGGGGCCGACGGGCCCTGTTCACAGCCTCCAGGTCAGCGTAGCGCAGGTCCAGCTGACAGCCCACCAGGATGACTGGAGCGCGCGGGCAGAAGTGTTTGATCTCAGGGTACCACATGGTCTTCACGTGGTACAGCGAGTTGGGGTTGGCGATGGAGAAACAGAGCACCACCACATCCGACCTGAAGGGGGGTGGAGAGGGAGAGGCGGAGAGTGTGGAAAGGAGGATTCAATAACAAAATCACCCATTCACAGAAGGAGTCACCCGATCATAGCACAGCGCCATCATGTGAGACGAGGCACACAGCCCATGTGGTGCCCTGGGTCAGGTACGGATCTCTGTACCTTATCTCTGATCTCTGTAGCTCTCCGTACCGATCGAATTACGTCTGCATTACAGTACCTATTCAAGTTCAATCTATCTAGGGAGTACCTATTCAAGTTCAATCTATCTACAGAGTACCTATTTAAGTTCAATCTATCTACAGAGTACCTATTCAAGTTAAATTGATCTGTGCCAAATTTGGTTACCTGAAACGCTGAGGGCGCATCAGGTGGGGGAGATATTAGGCTACAGTATACGTTAGAGAAGTAGAGAGAGAGCTTATTCAAGGGGTGCGTTCCAACACTATTGTTTACACTTTTCATTACTGGACACTGACAACGCTCAATGGGTGTAATACGAAATGCAAAGCTGGCCAGGGAAACATCTGACCTGAGGAAACACCGGGTCAAATTCAACATTTAGCTTAAAGCAGAGGGGGGTACTGTGTTTGATAGCCTTATGTTTGATAGCCGCACTTTATGTCACACCTGCAGCTAGTGCCAAAGAGGTAACAACCCTCAGACGAGAATGAGGCATGGACAACTTCATCGACATCTTCAGGTTATTCATTAGCTAGTTGGATAAGTTTGAGATAATTTAGCGTTTTTCACTGTCTTGGTTAACGTTTGTTGAGCATTTTGCGTATGTCTGAAACCCTAATATAAAACGTATGGTATATATATATGTATATATATATATATAATGTAAAGTATGGAAATTGCATATTATTAAAGGGGAAATAATACACTATGGGACAGTGAATGATTGATCAATTTAATTAGAATAAGGTTTCACTTTGATGGCATAATATATATTTTTGGCATAATAATATTATATACATTGTTATTATCAGGGCTAGGGAGGGAAGGGGAAGGTAGGCAGGGGTTTGATTTTGTGTGGTGTGTAAAATGTTCTAAATAAAAAAGAAACGTTGACATTCTTTACAACGGAATATATCGTAGCTTGAACGGCACCTGCCCTAGCCGTGTCTCACCTGCCGTATGCAAAGCGCCGGTCCTTGTGGTGGTCCCCAAACGTGTCCCAGAGACGGAGGGACACGCTGACATCGTCCACCACATCCCTGGAGCGCTCCAGTACCTCACAGGGATCACACGGAGGAACTCAGCAGCTGGCCGCCGCCTCAGAAGGCTAGCGTGAATCATGCGTTCACAAGTCGACTTACAATGACACACAATGAGTCACATGTTTAATCGGAGGAAATGAGGTGGCTGGGTCACCGACGCACTGTCCTGGCAGGCACTGGGTCTCGCAGCGGCCCAGGTTTGACCTGCCAGACCTGTGGTAGCCTACATGTCATTCCCCTGTACATTCGGTCACAAAAGCTCCTACAAAATATCAGACAGAAGATGGGAGGGATGGGTCGGGCTACTCACCTCCTGGCACACTCGGTACTGGTCGATTGCCCAGACCGTGGGCACGTGCGTGGCCAGCAGCTGGTACTGCGTCAGGGTGGCATTGCAGGCGCGGGCGCAGATGAGACGGGTCTTCCCCACCGCGTTGTCCCCGACGACCACACATTTGATGGTCTCGACGTTGGGCCTCTCATAGTCCATATCAGAATCGGTCGGGTGAGGTCTGTCCCGAAGACAGAGAGCCCAAGATTATGTTTAAAGCTCACCTAGACTCTGCATACCCCCCCACCCCTCTTACGCACTTATTGTATGATGTACGTCCTTGCACTTAAAAATAGTACTTTGCATTGTGTAGCATCTTATCCTAGCTATCTTTGTTGTATACAAGGAATGGGTTAACCTAGCAATTGTTAGTACTTAGCACTTGGTTCTATGAACATACGTTCTCTTTCTTCTGGCAAATGTACTTATTGTAAGTCGCTTTGGATAAAAGTGTCTGCTAAATGCCCTGAATTTAAATGGATGTTTAGAGAAGCAACGGTCCAGAGAAGGTGCTACATCAGCATGATGTGGTCCTTTAAGGACACAGCTTCACCTTCTAACTGAGCAGCAGGAGGAATATCAATATGGCGGTTGACATGTCCCTGTTCCGTGTTACATCTGCAGAGATATTAATGGCTTGTTATGGGACCGTACTGCCCTTGCCCCCATTCAGAAGTTCCAATCCCTGGTCTTGAATTAAGAAGTCTACATAAGTCTACAAAAAATAGCATATATGTTTTCATTTGAATGGAAACTTACATACAAAATATAGATGATTCTTGATAATAAAAAAGATATTTCACATAGATACATATTATATTGTGTTGAATGTATCGTTTTCATGTCATTCAAGGTTATTGTTATTGGGCTACATTTGATGTGGACAAAATTGGGGGCTTGGACGAGAATATAAACAAACTCCTCTTGAAGTTATTCTCAAAAATGCCCAGGTTGCAGCCTTTTACATAATCTGGGTCGTTTTTACTGTGTCATCAATATCATATACTGTGCATCTGGGCAGCCTTAGCTAAAACATGTAATAACATCATCATTAACATTACCGAAATAAATACAGCAATGGAATTGTGAGTGCAACCAAAGCAAAAGGAAATGGAGTCTGGTGATTATTTTGGTCCAGACTGGTTTCCAAGGGAACTGCAGCCTCGATCCATACGTGACATGAAATGCCAGGCAGTCCTGCGTAATATTCTGCGCTCTTCACAACGCAACGCATGCATCACCCTATCTTCTTTTGAGCGTTTAAAAGCATTGGCTGACAGTGGGCCAGCACATGTGTAAGGATAAGAGCCATGCTTTTAAGATGCATATTACCTTATTCTATTCTGACTATTGCAGAGAGTTATGGTCGTAAAGGTTCGTGTTCACACAATAGCACTGCTTCTCACTGCACTATCAGCAATTCACTAAATCAGTGAATCCATGTAATAAGGCTATTTAATAGGTCAATATGAGAAAGATGAACAATGAACAATCAAATAAACTAAAGTGGGTCTTTCGTGTTAGTGATAGTGACACAGTTGTGTAAATCCTTATTCGGAAAGCGATTCACAAAATGTGCCAGACAGCTTTCAGCTGCAATTCATTAAGTGCAGTTTACAGACCGGCTGGGTCTGAGCTTCACGGCAACAGTGCATGAATCTCCTGAACCGTTCGGCCGAACCGAGCTGAGATCTGGCTAATGCGCTGCCATAGGTTCGAGACCCTTTCACTATCGCTGACCCCCCCCCCCCCAGACATATGCTACATTGTGCATTTCTTCAAATCTACTGCGGTTACAAAAAGACCATCACGAGGATTTAGAAACCTTGTCAGATGGACAACACATGAACCCGTCTGCACAGCTGCAGAGTTAACTGGCCTACAAAACAAACAGAATGATGCGTAAGGAAGCGACTGTTCACGACTACACGTTATGTAACGTTCAGCCAGGGGCTGCACACTGGATCTCAATCTTCATGGAGATGTCTGTGCTCCTCGCAGACCAGTTCAGGTTCCCAGGAAGCAGGAGGAAGGAGACGCTCTCTTACCGCAGCATGAGGAAGTGGTGCAGCGGACGGGAGGACGGACGGGAGGAGAGGGGCTCCACGGGGGGCGGCAGGCACCTGGCGGCTGCTCGGGCTGAGCTTCATCTTCGACGACGGTCAGGAGGCGCGGGAACCGGCGGACCACCGCGAAGTTTCCAATCAGCAGATTACGAAGACCAACCTGAAAAAGCAACGCAAGCGAGCAGGGGCCTCTCTGTCCTCAGAGCTGCAGAGCTGCAGCTGTGAGCGCGGCGCGCGGCCCCGCGGACCTCCTCCGGTCACCTGGCCCACGTGGCTCATAGCGGGCACGCGCGCTTAAAGAACCCCCACTGTTCACGTCCCATGACCCTATTACACAGCTTTATGATCATATAACATGTAACAGTCCACACAAGGCGACTCAAACATGGTTAACTTTGCACTGTTAAATGATACGATGCATCATGTGCCCCTTTATTTTTTACGCAACAAATGACACCATCATTTCTTATTTTTTTATTTATAAGTTATGTATTTATGTGACTATAGGCCTTATGATACAATGTACAGAGAATGGCAGATTACTGACATCGTTAGAGTTGTTTGTCCATAATAACAAGCCCCCCCCTTGTTTGTCTCATCTCTTCGTCGCAGTCCCTTATGCAGTGCAGATTCAATTACCTCAACATGATTACATTATTATATCCACCTAAGCACCCTCGTCAGAATAATTTAATTAAACATCTGCAATAGTAGTAGTAGTAGCATATGTTCTATAACCCCCCTGTGTGTGTGTGTGTGTGTGTGTGTGTGTGTGTGTGTGTGTGTGTGTGTGTGTGTGTGTGTGTGTGTGTGTGTGTGTGTGTAAAATGTCTCTGCAAGATGTCGAGTGAAACACTGTCTGTATTTCTATAGTTGGTAACTATGCAGTAACACAGTGTGACCACCACAGGGTCAGTGGTTATCAGGGAGAATAAACACACAGCTAAATAGCTAATTGTTTAGCTTTAAACAAACAGTCTATGGTAACTTAATCCCATCAATACTGAGGGAGTAGAACTAAACAGGAAGTATTGCTTTAAACTTCCCTCATTTGTCAATTTATGTCATTGTCAAGCTTAGGCATTATTAGACATGAGTATATATATATATATATATATATATATATATATATATATATATATATAAAGACAAAAAGAGTCAAAAGTTGGGAAAGGAAAAGCTAGGAGGGCAATGGACAGTGGACCCCGTCTGGAACAGCAGCCTGAATGCAGCCAATCAGTGCATGATGTTTAGTGGTGGCAGCCGAGTAAAGTGTTGACCTTTGAACTCCAAGAACCCATGTGCCATCAAGTATTGTGATCCCAGAGAGGCGAGGGTGTCTCCATCTGCCAGGCATCCGTCCCTACAGGCACACCAAGGGGTAAAGATGGTCACTCGTCACCTCACCCTGAATCACAGCTAGTTAGCTTGCTGCGACCTCCACTGACCTTTGACGAGTGTATTTGATTGCTGTTCTTTCAATAGTTCAAAGGTAAGTAAATTATTTCAATATATTTACATAGTACGACTCACGGACAAGGGTCACTACAGGGCTTCACAAGCGCAGAAGAAATATAATACAATAGTCCTCACAAACAGGGCAACAAGACAAGGTACAGTACAACCAGCACAGTGCAGGCAGAAAGCCTGCCTGGAATGATGATTCAGGCGGTTATTTTAAAGGTGTGCACGAGTTCACATTACTTATAAGAGAGTGTGTTGACAGTAGGGGGGAAGGAGAGGGAGAGGGAGAGAGAGAGGGGGAGAGGGAGAGACAGAGAGGGAGAGGGAGAGAGAAAGAGAGGGAGAGAGACAGAGAGGGAGAGGGAGAGAGAGAGGGAGGGGGAGAGGGAGAGACGTAGCGGGAGAGACAGAGAGGGTAAGGGAGAGGGAGTGCGTTGACAGTAGAGGGCGAGAGGGAGAGACAGAGAGGGAGAGAGAAAGGGTTCGCAGAGTAGGATTTACTGCTCCAAAAGCACAATCACCACTAGTTTGGGTGGGGTTCTGTTAGTAGGTGTTGCTGAATGGTCCTCAGAGACCAAAGGGCAGGGTGTATGGATGTATGGGTGTATGGGTGTATGGGCTTATGGGTGTATGGGTGTATGGGTGTATGGGCTTATAGGTGTATGGGTGTATGGGCTTATAGGGTGCATGGGTGGATGGATGTATGGATGTATTGGTGTATGGGTATATGGGTGCACTCATTCCAAAATGTAAAAGGAGGCTTGACCGTGCAGGAGTGAGTGAGGACCAGGATTTTTAACTCAGGGAATGAGAGAAGGGGAAATATTCTTTTATATTCTTATTCTTTTATATTCTTTTAAATATTCTTCTGCAAGTCCTTGACAGAAGTCTTGAGGCAGCATTTTGATTTTTGTTTGTAACAGGCCCAGTGACTTTGAAACAGGTAAAAAGGGCATTACGGTAATCAAAATGCTACGGAACAAAAGCATGAATAAGCATTTAGATTTAGTTTTTAGATTTAGATTTAGTTTTTTTTCTGAGCCTGAAGATGTTCTAAGATGTAAATAGAGCAGCTCAACAACCAGACATGAAAACATCAAAATGACGCATAGTAATTGTAGTAAAGTTACTAAGGTTTGAGCAGGAGGAAGAGAATTGAAATCAATACCCTGGCTAATCCTAGCCAGGCGAGGCATTAGCTCAGGAGGTAGAGATGGTTGGCTGGTAACCGCAAGGTTGCTGGTTCGATCCCCGGCTCCTCCTAGCTGAGTGTTGTGGTGTCCCTGAGCAAGATGCCTCACCCTAATTGCTCCTGGTGTGTGCATGAATGAATGGGTGAATGTCAGTCAACACTGTAAAGCGCTTTGGATAAAAGGGCTTTACATTCACCCATTTAATCCTAGTTTATGCTCGTATTGTTTGGGTCAATGACCAGACCTTCTGCCTTTAAGTGAAGAAAATTGCCAGCCATCCACGTCCATCCAACAGTTCAGCATTTTCTCTAAATAACAAAAATCCATTTCATTAATACACAGGATCAGATGTTCCACAAGATCCGTGTGCCAAAATCCAAGGAAAACATATTCAGAAGACCCTGCCCAAACTAACCTTACAAGCATGCTGGCCACTAAGCTACCAACCAATGGTGAAAAACACAAGACAAATGGCCCATCTAACACCTCCTGAGGGCTTAACAATGAAACCGGCGTCCTGGAGTCACCCCCCTCTATGCTGCCATATCACATTGCCACATTTAATGGATCCAAATACTCTCTTTACTGCATCGTACCCCTAGCCCTACCCCTAACCCTGACCAAACAAACACGTTAGCACATTAGTCAGCTGGCTTACCTTAGCTTGCACCCCAGGAAGTATGTTTTCTCCTTACCCACAGCCATTCACTTGCTCGTTCTGCTGCCAAGGACATGTTACTAACCGCCTGCCTCAGACTTCGTCCACAAATGCCCAGTTCAGACAGCAAGCTAGTAGCAGATCTAGCCACAAACCCCCACACACCAATTTCAATAGGCCTTAGTCGTGTACTCCAGCCTCGCTGTGCTGCTTCTCCGGCCATTTCAGCATATTTCGCTTTCTTAAGCCCATTGGCTTCTTCAACTCTGTCTTCCCAAGGAACTGTAAGTAACTGTCTGACCACAATAGCATATCCGGTCTTAGCCTAGTGCTAACAATATGTGGAGGTACAGCCATCTGCTGATTAAGATCCGCCTTCATTTCCCAGGCTCCTCCACTACTTAGCTGCCTGGCTCTGTGCGTGCCTCTAAGTGGTCTAGCCTTTCCCCCCTGACGTACAAAGTTAATTTTGCCTTTACTAGCGGCTGATGAATTAACTTCTCTCCGTTTATCATCAACAGCCGTTGCCAAACATTTCAATACCTGGTTGTGATGCCACGTATACCTCCCCAGGCTGCACACACAAGAACATAGTGTGCATGTCTCATCCTCACCAAACCATTGATTTAAATTCTGAGGAGATGGGAGCACATCATATGTAGCACCTATCATAAATCTGATCCTGCTAGCCTCCATGCTCCATAGATCTCTCGATTTTATCTTCTTCTTCTCCACTCCCTCCCAGTTCACCCACTGCCCTTGTTTTGCCTGCGACACTGCCTTAGTATAGCTTACAGTCTCCTCCTGTCTATGTATTTCTTCCACTACCATTTTCCTCTTTTCTCCTGCAGAAGCCTTAGCCCACAAGGGTTTTCTTGCGACCCACCCTAAGCCCCCCTGCCCATGCTGAACATGGCCCATGATATCCCTATACCTAAGCTCTGATTGAGCTTGCTGAACCGCTTGTTTTGGTTTCCATTTCCTCCCTGCGTTAACTGTGGGTGCAACCCTCCTCACCACTAGGTCCTTGGACTGAGTAAGAGTAATTTCCATTCTAACCTTAGCGCACTTAAATTCTTCTGTCAGACTTGATATTGGCAATTCTACAATGCCCTTCCCATACAAGGCTATGCTGCTTAGGCAGCGTGAGACTCCGAGCCATTTTCTGACAAAAGAGTTGATCATTTTTTCCATCCTTTCTACCTTTGACAGAGGAACTTCATAAACTGTCAATGGCCACATTAGCCGAGGCAATAAACCAAACTGCAGACACCACAACTTAAGGTTACCTGGAAGCCCTGACTTGTCTATTTTTGCAATATCTTGTCTAGTTCCCTGTCTCAAGTCTTCAACCTGTGACTTATCACTGAGGCTTGCATCATACCACCTTCCCAGACTCTTCACTGGCTTCTCCAGAACTGTTGGCATCACCTCTTCATTCATAGCAAACTTCTTATCTACTACCTTCCCTTTAACGATTGAGAGACTCCTAGACTTACTTGGCTTCACCTTCATTCTAGTCCATTGCAGATTGCTATTTAACTTATCCAGAAACCTGCTGGTGCATGGAGCGGTTGACGTCATGGTTGTCATGTCGTCCATGAAGGCCCTAATCGGGGGGAGGCGTGGCCCTCCCTGCAACTTCTCCCCATCCTCTACTCACTAATCCTGATATGACCTCCATTGCCATTGTGAAAGCGAGTGGGGAGATTGTACATCCCGCCATGATTCCTATCTCGAGCTGTTGCCACCCTGTGGTGTACTCTGCCGTAGTAAAACAAAGTTGAATATCCAGAAAGTATGCTTTAACTAGGCTTTTAATGCTACCTCGGATTCTGAAATAATCAAAGGCCTCCCATAAAAGACTATGTGGTACTGACCCGAAAGCATTAGCCAGATCCAAGAATACAACATGCAGGTCTGTCCTCTCGTGCTTCGCTAACTGAATTTGATGCCAAATCATGCTGGTATGCTCTAAGCACCCGGGGAAACCAGGGATTCCAGCTTTTTGCATCGTGGTATCAATTAGTCTATTCTTTTCAAGATAACTTGTCAATCTCCGTGCCACAACATCGAAGAAGACCTTCCCTTCAACATTCAGTAGACTAATTGGTCTAAACTGATTAATCTCCACTGAGTCCCTCTCTTTGGGAATAAATATTCCCCCAGCACTATGCCATGAATACTCCAAAAGCCATGCTTTTTCCAAACTAGTTTCCATAAGGATCTTAAAATATCTGGTGCGCTCTTATACAATACCCAGGCCTATGACCATTCATCTTCTCTCTCTTTGGTTGGCTGGCCTCTCTTTCTGCCTCAGTGCTTGAATCTACCTCAACATCAGGGGTGCTGATGTCCTGCGAACTGTGGACTACTTCCTGTCGGTGGACAAGCACTTAATTTTCCCTTGATGGATTCTCAGGCCATTGATTCTAGGGTTAGAAAAAACTAAAATAAACACTGTCTTGTCACGCTTGGTCAGGTGGATTACGCCCGTATTCCACCGGGGACGTAAGCGCCGCGGAACGGCTGCGCCGCGGTCACCGCTGCTGATCGCTCTAATCAATGAAACCATCCCCACCGGCCGCGCCGCGGCGCGTCTCAGCAGCGTCCCAGGAGCGGCGCACCGCGCCGCAGCGCTATCTTTACGCAGCACTTCTATTTTGACGCGAGCCGCTGCTGAACCGCGTCAATTTCCACAGAGCAGATCGAGCCGGGCAGGAAGTGAAATAATAAAAGCCATAGAGCATCCGGTCAATTTTCAAAATAAAACACAATACTCCGCTCATGTAGCCTATACAACTTCACATCAACATTATGTCATGACCGGTGGCACCAGGTCAGCAGTCAATCAATCAAAGGGTCTCAGAGGGTCGGCAACATGGACGACGAGAGACTTATTATCGAAGTGTAGCAACATAAAATCATTTACGAAATCAATCATCCTTTTTATAAAGACAATGTGAGAAAGGATTTCCTTTATCCACACAGTTAAAACTTTTAGGATTATCGCGTGATCTCGTGATCTCGCATGAATACGGCTGGCTCGCAAGGCAGCGCGCGCTGCCGTTACGCGCCCGTTGGGGAATGACGCAGGCACAGGACGCAGCCGTTCCGCGGCGCTTACGTCCCCGGTGAAATATTTGTCAAAAGAGTAGAAACAGTTAAGAAGAAAACCTCCAGTGATTGTTGTAGTAAGTCAAACCCTGATCCTTGATTGTTTACACAAGGATCTGATAACTTGTGGGTTGAGTTAGGACCTCCGTCCAGGGTCCAGTTGTAATGTGCTCTGAGCTGCGAGGGTGAGGACTCACTCTTTCTATGAGGTGGTCGTAACACCATCAGCTAGAAAGGTGTCATGGCTACATGTTCCACAGAAACCAAAGTGCCCTTCTCTCTGGAGCCCTACCACGTCTCCACCAAGCTCGGCTTTGTCCTCCCAGCACCATTGGTAGGTAGATGTCCTAAGACCTAATGTTTGTTTTTCAGTTGGACTCATGAGCTGTGTATTATCTCTATGTTAAAGTACACGAGTACTGAAGAAACTTCTCTTGAATTGCAGTCAAGTAATTTTCTCCACCAACACATCCAGACCAGAGAGGAACTGTTCTGATTAAATATATCATATTTCATAAAACATTTAAATTTACATACATGAATAGGTCTACATACATATATGGATTGACATATTGTTAGCCTTAATTGTTTAAGTCATATTTTGGCCAAATTGTGATATCATACCTAACTCTACTCTCCTAACGCTGCTGATTCACTGTGCCTGGCTTGGCTTCATCCTCAGCCAATCAGAGTGCTTTTTACATTTCGTAATGACTATCTGCCTAAGTCATCTATTTGATTTAGGCATTTTTGACGCTAAATACAAGATGAACCTTAAAATATGATTGAGGCAGTTATGCTATGAGGCTAATGATATATACACAGACACATAAATTGAATATGTGCATATGCAACACTATGAAAGCTATTTACATAATTGATTTGACATACATCTTGCATATTCACATCTAAAAGCAAGAGTTGCCAGAGTATTACAGACCATGGATGGACATCGCCTTCCAAGTGTCAGATCTGGTGCAGTCCCACACACTACGTTCATGGATTGACAAGGTATGTCATATTAAACTGTATATGTAGTATCAAACTGTATCTGTAGTATGAAACTGTATCTGCAGAGTTAAACTGTATCTGCAGTGTGAGTTGAGGCTGCCCCTCTGCCCCCAGATGCCCCTGCTCAGCGCTGAGTACCTGCAGAGCCACCGGGAGCTGCGCTTGGCCCACCTAGTGCTCAGTGCTATGACCATGGGCTACGTGTGGCAGGAGGGGGAGGAGGGCACCATCCAGGTAACTGTGTGTGTGTGTGTGTGTGTGTGTGTGTGTGTGTGTGTGTGTCTTTTTGAACGTGTGATTATTGTGTGTTGATGTGTGGGTGTGTGCGTGTGTGTGTGTGTGTGTGTGTGTGTGTGTGTGTGTGTGTGTGTGTGTGTGTGTGTGTGTGTGTGTGTGTGTGTGTGTGTGTGTGTGTGCGTGTGTTTCTTTTTCCATTTTGTATTGCATTACTCATGACGAGTACTTAATTTGTTTGCATCTTTTGATATTTACGTCCTGAACAATCTCTTGTATTTATGTGGACATAACTACAATTATTCAAGTGTGTGTGTGTGTGTGTGTGTGTGTGTGTGTGTGTGTGTGTGTGTGTGTGTGTGTGTGTGTGTGTGTGTGTGTGTGTGTGTGTGTGTGTGTGTGTGTGTGCCTGGATGTGATGTGTCAACGTTTATTGGACAGGTTCTTTGGAGATTAATTTACAAACTCGTAAAATATATTCCCATATATTTATAGTTGAATTGCAACACAGGGGTCAACTTTTCTTTTCTACAGCTTTCTAGATGTGGATCTGGATTTCCAGGCTATGGGGAATGGGTTTCAATATACAAACTTTGTTTAGATAGATGCACTTCAACATGTTATTATCCATATTACATGTACATTTGCATTGGTTTACAGCGCAAGTTTGTAGCACAATCAAATCAAACCAGAGAGGTAGATCTGGAAGACATTCTGTTTTTCTGTCTTTCTTGTGTAGAAGCTGCCCCGGACCCTGGCTGTTCCTTTCTGGGAGGTGTCCCGGAGCCTGGGGCTGCCCCCCATCCTCACCCACGCAGACGCTGTGCTGGCCAACTGGAAGAAGAAAGACGTGGATGGGTGAGCCTCGGAGCTTCAGTGAGGAGCTAGAGCTCACACTGTAGGCCTGTTATGATGAGTCTGTCAGCATGAAGAACCTAGAGATAACACTGAGCATTAAACATACCATCTCAGGCCATCTTTGATGCACAGCGTACGTCAAAGAAGAAAGAAACTTCTGTTTGGTTAGCAAGTTATCGTAAATGCCCGGACATGCCAATGACAATGCCAATAAAAATTAAGAAAGAAAAAAGTGAAACAGGCTTTGGGTTTCACATCTTTGTGCTATATTAACAGGGGGGTCAGCCTTACCGGCCCCCAAAGGGCCACAGGTGTTTTTTTTTAATTTGACCCCAACAAAGTTAAATAACCCTGTCACATTGCATCCATATTATTAAATAAAGATGTCTTCTTTTTCATGTTGACCGTCTTGCAGACCGTTTATTATGGAGTAAGTATCTCAGATAGTTATTGAAGTAAATCTGTCTCATCGGATTTAGAAAATAAAAAGCCATTGAATTTTAAACATTGAATATTTATGCATTGAAATAACGTATCTGGATTTTTTGCCACTGAATTAAAGCCATTGAATTTTTAGCTCAGAATATTTATGCATTGAAATAACGTATCTGTTATTTTTTCTTCTGAATTTAACTAAATATTCAAAGTTTAAAAATGCAATAGCCTAAATTCAGATTCATAATGCTATGTATTCATTTCAACTTAGATATTTTAAACGTCCCCAAATTCAACATGCCAAATTCAGCTGCAAAATTCAAGGTACGAAATTCAGCGTTAACGTCGGGGGACCCAAGAAAGAGCAATCGGTCCCAGATACTAGATCGTGGTCAAGCAAGGAGAGCGAGCGGGAATAATAAGAGCGTCACTTGTTGGATATCTGGCGTGGTGCGGGAAGGCATGTGCAGAGCAGGTTTTAGCATATGTGTGGGTGTGTGTGTGTGTGTGTGTGTGTGTGATTGCAGTGACTTGGCTGGATTTGCATGCAGCGTAAGGGTAATTGTAGTGGGTTAAGAGCCCCATTTATTAGGGCACCAATTTGGGGCGATCTGAGGTCCCTTTGCCTACGTTTGGTGTGAGTCTGGGCGATCTGAAGCCCGCTGCCCACTGTGACACGAGAGCACAGAGCCGACAGTATATTGCGCATTGTCAACTGAAGCGGCAGCAGCCTGTAGTTCCAGTGGAAGCACGGCGTGCCTCGGGAAGAAGCGGCCGACAGCAACCTGATTTTAATTCTCATATCTCATATCATCCTCTTATCTGTATCATGCCACTCAGTGCGCAATACTGTCGGCTCGTTATGCCACCACAGAGGCATATCAACCGTTTTGTTTCAGCCAACATGCTATTGCCCGGTGTCCAAAACGAATGCACCCATTCCGAGTGATCGATGACGATACAAACGTTACATTTTAAGCTTGTGCATGTTTCCGCACGTGAACCACTTCATGCCTGACGCCTGGCTACGCTTCAAACGTGTGTATGTTGTAGAAAATGTGCAACAGCGACCCCCTGGGGTCACACTTTTCGGTGGGTCGCAGAATTCGGTGTAACACCCGCTCGCTCTCCTTGCTTGACCGCGATCTAGCATCTAGGATCGCGGTCAATGCATAAATATTTTCAATGCATAAATATTTCAATGCATAAACATTCAGTGCTTAAAATTCAATGGCTTTTTATTTTCAAAATCCGATGAGACAGATTTACTTCCATAGATGGTTCATCAACCAATTATCATGTTGCATATTCCAGCTGATCATTCGCTGTGGCCTTCTTAAGTGCTTGTTAAGTGTTTGTAAAGTGCTGGTAAAGTGCTGAAAAAGTGCTGGTAAAGTGCTTAAAAAGTGCTGGTAAAGTGCTAGTAAAGTGCTGGTAAAGTTTTGTTAAGGTGCTGGTAAAGTAAAGTGCTGGTAAAGTGTTGTTAAGGTGTTGGTAAAGTGCTGGTGATGTGCTGGTAAAGTGCTGGTAAAGTGTTGAAAAAGTTCTGGTAAAGTGCTGGTAAAGTTTTGTTAAGGTGCTGGTAAAGTAAAGTGCTGGTAAAGTGCTTGTTAAGCTGTTGGTAAAGTGCTGCTTAGTGCTGGTGAGGTGCTGGTAAAGTGCTGGTTAGTGCTGGTAATGTGCTGGTAAATTGCTGTTAAGGTACTGGTGAGGTGCTGGTAAAGTGCTGGTTAGTGCTGTTAAGGTGCTGGTGAGGTGCTGGTAAAGTGCTGGTGAGGTGCTGGTGATGTGCTGCTGGCTGTTTGTTTGAAAGGTTCCCTGTATGAGCAGAAACCTGGAGCTCTTGGTGAGCCTGCCCGGTGGAGACAGCGTCCACGGCTTCTTCATGGTCACTCTGCTGGTAGAGCTGGCAGCAGTTCCAGCACTGAGGGTAAATATGGGAATCCTAAAATCTCTGTTGTAGAGGATGTGGCTGATGTCCGTCTCAAACGTCCGGAACCTGAAAGAATAACTTAAAATCTGTTAGCTGATCTCAAATGAAGGTTTATTTGATCTTAACACCTTGATTTTAAACAACCAAACCTGTCAAACCATGATTCAGTTAATACTAAAGAATATGTTGAAGCGGGTGTCTCAGGACAAAGGGATGGACCAGCCTTGTTCTCGGTCCAGGCTGGTGAGGAAGAGGGGATTAAGAAGGAGTGTTTATAGCGACTCATAGAGGTTTCTCCGGCGTCACAGAGCATTCCCGCCGTGGTGAATGGCGTGCGGCGGGGAGACGGCGAGGCGGTGGCGGACGCTCTGGAGGTCCTCCAGCAGTCCCTGCAGGACATGAGGGACACCCTCAAGCTGATGCACGGTGAGCCCGCCGGACAGCCCCACACGGGACGTCGCCGCGTCACGCTCACCTGCCGAGGCTAACGTTAAGTATTGCGTTGTTATGTTGACACAGTGTACGTGGAGCCGTCCGTCTTCTATGGCATCATGAGGATTTATCTCTCTGGGTAAATATTGTCAACATTATGGTCATTTGTGTGTGTGTGTGTGTGTGTGTGTGTATGTGTATGTGTGTGTGTGTGTGTGTGTGTGCCTGTGTGTGCCTGTGTGTGTGTGTGTGTGCTTGTGCGTGCCTGTGTGCCTGTGTGTGCCTGTGTGTGCCTGTGTGTGCCTGTGTGTGTGTGTGTGTGTGTGTGTGTGTGTGTGTGCCTGTGTGTGCCTGTGTGTGTGTGTGTGTGCCTGTGTGTGCCTGTGTGTGCCTGTGTGTGTGTGTGTGTGTGTGTGCCTGTGTCCTGTGTATTCTAACGGACGGCCACTCACCAGGTGGAAGGACAACCCCTGCATGCCGCGGGGCCTGGTGTACGAGGGCGTGGGGCCGGAGCCCGTGGAGCTCTCCGGGGGCAGCGCGGCTCAGAGCAGCCTGCTGCACTGCTTCGACCGGCTGCTGGGGGTGCAGCACGAGACAGACAGCGGTGACACGTCTCTCTATACGTTGGTCAGAGTAGAACAAGAGTCAAATAGAAAATAGAAAAATCATAATAATGATAACAATGATAACAGTAATAATGACCTTTATTTATATAGCACTGTTAAAAAGAAGGTACTTTTACGAAGAATAAAAAAGAGAGCACGTACAGCAAAGTACAGAAAACAAATGTGCAATACAAAAAGGAACATTAAGACAACTTTAAGAGAACCCAAGATTGAAAAAGCTGAAAATGCCAGCATGAATTAAAAGTCTGTAAAAGCGTAGCTTTCAAAGACGACACTGACGCTGGTCCACCTCCTCACAGGACTCTTCCTGACCCGTATGAGGGACTACATGCCCCCCGCCCACCGCCGTCTGATCCAGGACCTCTCGGGGGAGCCCTCCCTGAGGGACTTCGTCCAGGGGGCCAGCCACGCCCGCCTGGGCCGCTCCTTCGAGCAGTGTGTGAGCCGGCTGGTGTCCCTGCGGAGCGACCACATCAACGTGGTCGGCCGCTTCATCAGCGTCCCCGCCGGCCACGCCCGCCGGCTCCGTTCCCAGGGCCGCACCGCTGGGGGGCCCCTGGGCCGGGCGCCCGTGGCCCTGGAGGAGAGGGGCACCGGGGGCTCGGGCATCATGACCTTCCTGAAGACAGTGAGGGACCGCACCGGAGACGCCAGACTGCCGGGGAGCAGCGAGGTCCAGGAGGACCAGGGAGACGGCTGTGATCTGGACTGACTTTGAGGAGGACCAGGGAGACGGCTGTGATCTGGACTGACTTTGAGGAGGACCAGGGAGACGGCTGTGATCTGGACTGACTTTGAGGTGGAGCAGTACCAGGGAGACGGCTGTGATCTGGACTGGCTTTGAGGTGGAGCAGGTGCAGCAGGAGGCACTAGGGTCTGACTGCAGTCTGATCTGTGAGGGTGGACTCTACCAGACCATTTGGATTTTAGCCACGGGTAATTATTTAATTCCTTGTACACCTACTATCAATATGAATAATGGTGTTGTATTAACTTTTAGTTTCACATTTCATTAATAGGACACATTTTTCTGGACAGCTGTTGTTGTTAGCATCCATTGTGTAATTTCTTTAATCTTCTGTTTTAGTTTATTTGTATTATAGTCTTAGTCCTTTAGTGACAGATTTGTACGTCCCTGTTGTGAATTTAATGAATACATTAAAGCTACACACAGAAGTAAAGATGTTTACTATGGACTGGATACAGACTGATAGCTGTGCAGGTACAGTATATATCATCATCATCACTACTCCCTGGATCCATTTCAGAACTGTCAATCTGATCAATCGAACCACAGTCTTTTTTTTTTACACTGCTTGCGTTACGTACCTGGGCACAGTGCCTGTGTGATGTCTTCTTCAGTCTGTCACCGAGCTGGGAGAGAACGAGAGCAGACCCATAATTAAAGTGAGGAGCGATACCTGTGTTTGTCCACAGGTGATGGTTAGGATTACAGGTAGGGTTAAAGCCACTCCTTCAATACACAATAGACAATAGATTGGCTCTCTATTCATTGAAGGTGCTTTAACCAACTCAAAGCTAAACCACAGTAATATAAAACAAACTGTGTTTGCAAGGCCAATCTTCACTTTCCATATGACCTATTTAATGGGCCTTCAACTCTAGAACAATGAAGTTAACATGCATATCTGGGTGGTGTTAGAAAGGAAGAGCATTTTGGATAATGGGAAGTTTGAATATCGCAATGCATAAAGCAACCAGTAAGGGGCACTAAAGAGCAGCGCCAGAAAGAGACTCACCCAATATGTTCCCTAAAACATTTAGTTACCATTGACTAAACCATACACCTGACTACCTCCAAAAACAATGATCATCTTAACCGTTATACATTCAATTCACCAAAACATTCGTCCAGCTCTCACAGTAGATTCAGAGAAAGATTTTAATAAAAACAAATATGTTATCTGACTTGTACCTGACCTTTCTGTACCGAGAAAAAAAGTCTATAATAATACGCCTTTGTCACATCACGGTAGGACCGGGCTGCTGGCAGCGGAGCAGTCAACTCAGAGCACAATGCACAATGAAGAGAGAGCAGAAATTACTGAGGTTCTACAGCACCTCTACCACACACACACACACACACACACACAGTCACACACATACTGCAGTCACACACAAACACACACATAGTCACACACACACACTCATACACATTTACACACACACACACACACACACTCATACACATTTACACACACACACACACACACACACACACACAGACTCTCACGCACACACACACATGCATACACACTAACCCATTCACGCACACACACACACACACACACACCCACATACACACAAACACACACACTCACACAAACACACACACACAAACACATACATAGTCATATGCACACACACCCACTCACCCACACACTTACACACACATGCGTACACACTTACACATTCACGCACACACACCGACATACACACACACACACACACACACATACACACTCACATACTCATGCACACGTGCACACATAATCACACACACACACACACACACTCACACACACACACACACACACACACACACACACACTCTCGCAAACATACACATTGACACACACATACGAACACACGCACACACAAACACACACACACACACACACACACACACACACACACACACAGCCAAGCACTCGCACACACACACGCACACATAAACGCACACACACACACACACACACACACACATACACACTTACACACATCAAAACACACTCACACACTTACACAAAAACGCATATGCACGCACACAAACACATACACACACATGCACACGCAGGCGCACACACATACACATGCACACATGAACACACACGCACATAAGCACATAAGAACACATGCATACACATGCACGCACGCCCATTGCATCACGCACACACACACACACATACACACACACACACTCACGCAAGCACAAAGGCACACACACACACACACTTCCTGTAGGGACAGATCTCCTGGGGAGGCCGGTAGAAATATAAAGGCCTGATTGTGCCACGGAGGCTCGCGTTTGTCTCATCTCCGACTTTCCTGGCACCTCCCCGCTGGTTTCATTACAATAACAGTCCCTCACATCAGATAAGACCTGGAGCTCCGCACAGCAGTGCTGACCTCCCCCATAGATATGGCCCTCGTTGGCCCTGTGTCGGCCCTGCATTGGCCCTGTGTCAGCCCTGCATTGGCCCTGCGTTGGCCTGTCAGCCCTGCGTTGGCCCTGCGTTAGCCCTGTGTCAGCCCTGCGTTGGCCCTGTGTCGGCCCTGCGTTGGCCCTGCGTTGGCCCTGTGTCAGCCCTGCGTTGGCCCTGCGTTAGCCCTGTGTCAGCCCTGCGTTGGCCCTATGTCGGCCCTGCGTTGGCCCTGCGTTGGCCCTGTGTCAGCCCTGCGTTGGCCCTGCGTTGGCCCTGCGTTGGCCCTGCGTTGGCCTGTCAGCCCTGCGTTGGCCCTGTGTCAGCCCTGCGTTGGCCCTGCGTTGGCCCTGTGTTGGCCCTGTGTCAGCCCTGCGTCAGCCCTGCGTCGGCCCTATGTCAGCCCTGCGTTGGCCCTGTGTCAGCCCTGCGTTGGCCCTGTGTCGGCCCTGCGTTGGCCCTGCGTTGGCCCTGCGGTGGCCCCACGTTGGTGGCCCCAGGGCTCCGTGTCTCGGGCTAAACCAAGGAGCTGCTCATCAACGCATCGAAGGAACCACATCAGACACTGTAATGGGTTTGAATATATGTGCCTGTGCTATTAAATACACACATACAGACACACACACACACACACACACACACACACACAGATTGGGGCTGATAGAGTTGGGTGGTGAAGGAGAGGAGGGAGCTGTGTGCGCTCACATGTCTGATCAGAGCTCTGCTCCACCTCTGTGGGCTCACATGTCTGATGGGGGCTCTGCTCCACCTCTGTGGGCTCACATGTCTGATCGGGGCTCTCCTCCACAGCCAAGGCAAACAATCCCTTTCCTTAGCGCCTGAATGTGGAGGACTCCCTGACAACCTGTGGGTAAACACAGACTATCTCTAAGGATGTGCTCATTGTGTAGCCAGCCCCGTCTGTGCGTGGATTCTCACCAGCTCCGCATGAACGACGGCACTTGGCCCGAGTCGAACATGACACACACACACACACACACACACACACACACACACCCTTCCCAGCCCAGCGCTCTGACGTCAGCACATTCAAAGTGAATCCATTGTATTGACAGTGATGTCATACGAATTACAAAACACAAAAGTACACGGGGGAAGATATCAAACATTCTTTTGGTTTCGTTTAAACAAAACCGTCTTGTCTGAGATGTTCCCCGGGTTCCAGAATGTACCCGTTTGATCTCCCAACCTGTCTGGATGTGCTCTGGTCGGCTGTACACACAGAGGCTGCTGTCTGCTCACACAGGGACTTTGCTGTTCCCCACAACATTACCAGGCCTATCATCTTGAAATGACGTTATTATTAAAGTCTTCAAACAGGACCTTTTATCAGACCGGCCGGAGCAACTTGGGAGTGTGAATAACACCTGAACACAGCCAGGATCTGTGCAAAGGCCATTCAATCATGCACTGCAAAATGCACTGCTTGGTTTGGAGTTTTTATTGACGCCTGTTGTCAATTTTCTTCATTTTATTTGATGAAAAATTATGTTTATAAGATGGGTGCAAATGGGGTGTTTACACGATTGGCAGGGGAAGTGGTTCACTGTTCATCAGCACGTCTCCCTACCCCCTACGACTACCCTCCTGTCTCCTAGTGGCCCTCACAGGTGTTAACCCCCCCTCTAGTGCTCATGGTAGTATGACTCCCTCACGTTCACCCAAACAGACCAGATACGCTGGGCTCTTTAATACCTTATTCCATTTAAAGATTCAAACTTCACTTATCTGTTGTCCCATTTAATATGAATGACTTTATTTGTTGCCCCACACTGCTCTAACTTCAACCTGACATAATTTTGTTCCGTTTGTATTTGTCATGCATCTTAAAAATGTTATAACAATTTATAAATTGTTCACCCAGTTAATTTAAAACTTATTTGTATAAAGAAAGCACTTATACATATATAAAGCTCCCTTCCTCGCTACAATTAGAGGTGTTGCATTAGTGAGTGTTTGCAGTGCTACTATAGCCACTAATGCTGATGCTGAGGCCATATCTCCAGACTTCTTAATTGTAGAGATGTCTTGCATCCACTTGCATGTCCACATCCCTCCATAGTGCACTGCAAGTGACCCCGTCGTCTCCCCCTTGGTTGGCTTCAGCCATGGCCAATCCAAAGGGAGGTAGGCTTGTTTTCCTACCATCACCTCATCCCCCCCATCCGTCTCCCCCCATACGTACCAGTTCAGTTCCTTTGTTCCCCTGTCGGATCCTTATTGTTGTTAGGTGCATTTGTTGTTGTTTGTTCGGTTTTCAAATTGTAATTATTATCTCTGTCAAATCTTGGAACTGTGATTTTGAGTTTTCTGTATTAAATCCTTTTTGTTATGTTCTCCTGAGTTCTCATCCGCGTTCGGGTCTGATCCCCGCTGCTCTTCCTGCTGCCCTGCATCATCAGCATCGATGTCCCACAACCATGGACTCAGCGGACAGATAAACCATCCGTCCGCTGAGTCCATCCTCCACATTCCCGCTCCTGTCCACCTCCTCGGTCCCCAGGTCCACCTCCTCGGTCCCCAGGTCCACCTCCCCGGTCCCCAGGTCCACCTCCCGGTCCCCAGGTCCACCTCCCCGGTCCCCAGGTCCACCTCCCCCTCCTCAGAGTGGCTCTGCGGCCTGGCTGTCTTCCCGCTCCATGTTTCCAGGCCGTATCCTAGTTGTCAGATCATAAGCATTTTCTGTGCCGGTTCTTGGAACTGTGATTTAGGGTTTTCTCTGAATGCTGTTTGTTGCGTTCCGCTGAGTCCTCATCTGCGTTGGGTCCGACCCCTGCTCCTGTCCCTGCTCTCCTGCTCGCCTGGCTTGTGACAAGATCGTGACAATAAGTCATGTACGGCCATCGCCTCTCATGACGCCTGGTTAATGCTCCCGTTGTGTCTCTCCAGGATCATGCTCTACTGAATAAAATGCTTCCGTCAAGCTGTGCTGAGAGGTATGTTGTCAAGAAGTTTCCTAAAATAAAAGGTTCTAATCAGTTCCCCGGCAGGAGTCGGGGAACTCATGGAGATAGGCGGGACACTTTGGATTCAGTCACACTTGTGATGAATTCCACTCAAAGATTGTTGTGATTTCCCTTCTGTGGTGTTTATATTGGGTGCATGCAGTTATCTGTTTTGTGGCTCAGCTTCTATCGGGAATGAATGAATCACATGAACCATTGCATGCTGCATAGTGTTTTATACTGAGTCACAACAAACCAACAACGCAATGATCATCGTTTGTTTTTAAATTATTAATAATGATTATGACTAATTAATCGATGACTCCAAGCCATGCAAGGCTCTAGGCAGCAACTGACCTTCTAAATTAAATATATGTTCATATCGCCTTCCTCATAGTATTGTGCCACATGCAAAAGACATGATAAAGCCACATCTTGATCTGCTTACATGTGAGCAGGTTTAGAGATGACCTCAGAGGTCAGCAGTCCACCTCCTGACCTGAGTGTTTGAACATTGCCTGCGAGCCCTGTGATTACCTCCCGGATACGGGGCGATGGAAGCGTGAGATAGGGCCGGGGAAGGCCCCTCCTGTCACAATATCGAACATCACACTGCAACAGATGAACAAAATGTTCCTCTTCATACGTAACTCTTCACTCATACACACACAGGTCCTCTCTGCCACGGCAAGCCCCACATCTCAGGACACTGTAGTCAGTGAAGTCTTTTCACGTTGTAAATAATCTGTAGAGCATAAGCATTAGTGTCGGTACCTGACTCAAGTGTTTCAGTAGAGGATAATAAACGTCTGCCAATCACATGACCACATGGGTGGCTGGTCCCAGTTTCCCCCCCCCCCCCCCCCACACACACACACACACGCCTGAGACACGTTCGCTCGCCACAGTGACGGAGAAACCCTCAACATTCAAATAGTTCTCCTGGCGGATTAGCAAAAGGCCGCGCCCACGTCACGGCCCTTTGTTTTAAAGGTTAACACAACTTCAGCAGAGTGACAGGGAGAGACACGCACCCACAGCCCCCGCTGACTCACACCGCCCCGTGCCAGGTGCCCGACACGCCATCGGGTTTCGCCGCCCCCCCCCCAGCGTATCGATGCAGCAGAGGCTATCTCCCAGATCAACACTAGAGCCACACACACACACACACACACTTATGCACACGCATACACCGTCACACAGACCCACTTACTCATACACACAGATACACACACACACACACACACACACATACACACTCACATGCACACACACACACACACACATGCATACACAATCAGGCACACACACACACACACACACACACAGAAACACACACACACACACACACACACACAGAAACACACACACACAGGCACACACTCTATTTTCGTGCCTTGGGGCTTAATTCAGCCCAAACCCTTCCTCCTCCTCCTCATCCTTCCTCTTCCACCTCCTCCTCCTTCTCCTTTACCCTTCCTCTTCCTTCACCTCCTCCACCTCCCGCCACACCTTTTCTTCCACCTTCCCTCCACCTCTTCAACCTTCCCCCTCCTCATCATCCTTCCTCTTCCACCTCCTCCTCCTGCTTTATCCTTACTCCTCCTTTTCCTCCATCTTGTCTTCCACCTTCCCTCCTCCTCTTCCTCCTCCTACACCTCCTCCTCCTCCACCCTTCCTCCACCTCATCCCTGCTCCACCTCCTGTTCCTTCTCCACCTTCACCAGAATCTCCCTTCCTCCTCCACCATCACCACCTCCTCCTCATCATCCGCCCTTCCTCCACCTCATTCTTCTCCTTCTCCTCCTCCTCTTCTTCCACCACCCCCTCCTCCACCTCCTGTTCCTTCTCCACCTTCACCAGAATCTCCCTTCCTCCTCCTCCTGCACCAGCTCCTCCTCCTCCTCCTCAACCATCACCTCCTCCTGCACCAGCTCCTCCTCCTCAACCATCACCTCCTCCTGTACCACCACCTCCTCCTCCTCCTCCTCAACCATCAGCTCCTCCTGTACTACCACCTCCTCCTCAACCATCACCTCCTCCTGTACCACCTCCTCCTCCTCCTCCTCAACCATCAGCTCCTCCTGCACCAGCTCCTCCGGCCTGGTGTTGGAGCTCAGCGTTGTCCATGTGTTGACCTCCTGACCCCCAGCCTGGCTCCCTGGTGTGTCCTCTCCTCCTGCCCACACCCTAGCCTTATCAACAGCTGCACATCCGGGTACAACACCAGGAAAGAACACAGGGAAATACCACCAGGGCAGCCTCCTGCGGGGCACAGGAACCACTATCTCTTTCTTTCTCTCTCGCGCTTTTTTCTCTTTTTCTCTCCCTCTCTCTGTCTCTCTCTCGCCCTCGTTCCCACGACCTCTCTCTGACTCTGTCTCTCTCTCTCCTTCTCTCTCCCTCTCTCACTACCTCTCCCTCTCTCTCTCTCCCTTTCTCTCTCTCTCACTCCTTCTCTCTCCCTCTCTCCCTCTCCCACTCTCTCGGTCTATCTCACAACCTCTCTCTCTCCTTCTCCCTC
>NC_140275.1:19147256-19164756 GCF_964030765.1 Micromesistius poutassou | reverse complement strand
GCAGCAGCAGCAGCAGCAGAAACAGCGGCAGCAGCAGCAGCAACAGCAGCAACAGCAGCAGCCCAGATGAAGCCCAGGCCTCATGCAGTCAGAGCTGCTCTCATTACCCGGGATCCTGGAGACCTGGCATGCAGCGCTGCTCTCTCTGTGTTTTTTGGGGGCTCGGAGGCACATCGGGGGATGCTAATTAGAGGCTTTGCGGTGTAATTAGAGTGAAATTTGTCTGACGAGAAGCAAGGCAAATTACAGTGGTGGTGAAGCTGGGGCTTCATAGGACATCAGCCAAAGGTCTTACATCATTTCAGTACAGGTCTGCAATTACTGTATTTATTCAGCCTGAGAAATGATTGAAAACTTAATAAAGTGCAGTTACCACGCAGACAACTTCTATTATAAAAAAAATCCTACTCCAATATAGTTTAATATGATAATATTAAAATAATGATCAATGATAATAATAATAACAATAACAAAAATAATCCTAATCATAATTAAATAATTATAATGAATCATTATAGTTACATTTCTGGAGAAATTACTGAGTGAAGCTTGCTGAAGATAAAGTTCTCAGTACCTGGTTTATTGGGAATGTACAGTAGAATGACGTGAAGTAGATCTTTAGTTGTATGGTGGTTGCTAGGGCGTTCTGTACAGTTGCTAGGGTGTCCTGCACCGTTGCTAGTGTTTGGTTGCTGTGGTGTTCCGGGTGATTGCTAGTGTGTTCTAGGTGGTTTCCATGGTGTTCTAGGTGGTTGCTAGAATGCAATGAGTGGTTGCCAGGATGTTATGGATTGTTGCTAGGGTGTTCTGGGTGGTTGCTACGGTATTCTGGGTGGTTGCTAGGGCATTCTAGGTGGTGACCGGGGTGTTCTGTATGGTTGCTAAGGTGTTCTTTATGGTTGCTATGTTGTACCTATAGCAAGGTATTCTGGGTGATGCTATTGTTCTGAGACTGGTGGGGTGTTCTGAGTGGATTCTATGGTGTGATCTTCTATTTGGTTTTGGGTGGTTGCTATGGTGTTCTGGATGGTTACCAGGGTATGCTGGCTAGTTGCTAGGGTGTTATGGATGGTTCTTAGGGTGTTCTGGATGGTATGCTGGGTGGTTGCCAGTGCGTTGTTGGTGGTTGCTAGTGTGTTCTAGTTGGTTGCTATGGTGTTGTTTATGGCTGTTCTAGGCATACACAACTCTAGGTGTTTTAGATGGTGGACATGGTGTTCTAGGTAGTTGCTATGGTAATCTGGGTGGTTGCTATGGTGTTGTGTTCTGGGTGGTTTATATGGTAATCTGGGTGGTTGCTGTAGTATTGTGTTTTGGGTGGTTGATATGGTAATCTGGGTTGTTGCTATGGTGTTGTGTTCTAAATGGTTTACATGGTGTTCTGGGTGCTTGCTATGGTGTTCTGTGTGGTTGCTATGGTGTTCTGGGTGGTTGTTATGGTGTTGTGTTCTAGAAAAGATGAGTAAAAAGTTTTCAGAAGTGCTTTGTCAACATTAAACCCCTTTTTTTAAGAAAGCTGAAGGGGTTTAATGTTGACAGATCACTTCTGAAAACTTTTTACTCATCTTTTGTTGAGTCAATTTTAACCTTTGCTATGATCTGCTGGTTTGGCAATTTGAGTGTAATCAACGTAAACATATGTCGGAAAATAATTGGCACTGACCTCAACAGCATTGGGTATGTGTATGAGGCCAGAGCCACACAGAGGGCAATGGCCATTTTGGCTAACGTCACTCACCCACTACACTCTGAGTTTTGCCTCCTACCATCGGGAAGGAGGTATACCTCCCAAAACGTGCCAGGTCTAACAGATACCTGAGATCATTTGTACCATCAGCTGTTGGGTTTCTCAACAAACTATATGTCATCTTCCATCCCTGCCCATGTCACAGCATTTTTATTTTTATTTATTTATATATATAGTGTACATATGTATTTATGTGTTTTTATTTATTTATCATTCCATGTTTTTATGTGTTTTTTGTGCGAATGTGTATGTGTTGGCTACCTGGTGTGAACCAAATTGCCCTCTGGGGACATTAAAGACATTTCAATTCAATTCAATTCAATAGATGGTTTACATGGTGTTCTGGGTGGTTGCTATGGTGTTCTGGGTGGTTGCTATGGTGTTGTGTTCTAGATGGTTTACATGGTGTTCTGGGTGGTTGCTATGGTGTTCTGGGTGGTTGCTATGGTGTTGTGTTCTAGATGGTTTACATGGTGTTCTGGGTGGTTGCTATGGTGTTGTGTTCTAGATGGTTTACATGGTGTTCTGGGTGGTTGCTATGGTGTTCTGGGTGGTTGCTATGGTGTTGTGTTCTAGATGGTTGACATGGTGTTCTGGGTGGTTGCTATGGTGTTCTGGGTGGTTGCTATGATGTTCTTGGTGGTAGCTAAGTTGTTCCAGGTGGTTGCTATGGTGTTCTGGGTGGTTGCTATGGTGTTGTGTTCTAGATGGTTGACATAGTGTTCTGGGTGGTTGCTATGGTGTTCTGGGTGGTTGCTATGGTATTGTGTTCTAGATGGTTGACATAGTGTTCTGGGTGGTTGCTATGGTGTTCTGGGTGGTTGCTATGATGTTCTTGGTGGTAGCTAAGTTGTTCCAGGTGGTTGCTATGGTGTTCTGGGTGGTTGCTACAACGACTACCAATGCAAAGCCTGCATCATGGCCTACCTCTGATGTTAAAGCTGAAGACGGGAGGCTCTACTGGGAGGAGATATAGGGGTAGACTGGGAGGACTGGGAGGACTGGGAGGACCAGGAGGAGGACCAGGAGGACCAGGAGGAGGACCAGGAGGAGGACCAGGAGGACCAGGAGGACTGGGTGGACCAGGAGGACCAGGAGGACCAGGAGGAGGACCAGGAGGACCAGGAGGACCAGGAGGACCAGGAGGACCAGGAGGACTGGGAGGTGGACCAGGAGGACCAGGAGGACTGGGTGGACCAGGAGGACCAGGAGGACCAGGAGGACCAGGAGGACTGGGAGGTGGACCAGGAGGACTGGGTGGACCAGGAGGACCAGGAGGACTGGGTGGACCAGGAGGACCAGGAGGACTGGGTGGACCAGGAGGACCAGGAGGACCAGGAGGACTGGGTGGACCAGGAGGACTAGGAGGACTGGAGTTAGCAGCCCGGGTCCTGCGGGCCCGGGGGAGCGTCTGTCAGCGAGTCACAGCCCATTCACTTTAACTACCAGCTTTCCCACAGTCTGGCCTTCATTAGGGGGCTGAGAAGCTGCACTGGGACCAGAGAGGCTACAGCACACCGATTACCCCCCACATGAAGACACCGTGGAACCCAATACCCAGATGGACCAACTATCTCCTTCTGAAGGGTCATGTGTGTGAGGCCCACACCAAGAATGTGCTCCTCACAGCTCCACCACACAGCGGTTCTGACCTCACTCACACACTGCGCTGCAGGTGCTGATGTCAGGTCCCGTCAGGTCAGAGTACTTTATGGTGTCATGATTCATGTCACTGAACAGAGACCAAACGGTTTCAGGAACAGTTCCTGGTAGGAATCTCTACGTTCTCCAGTGACCCCTGAATTATTGAGGCGCCACTGAGCATGTGCGGTGGTGATTCAAAGCGGGGAGATTGTTTCGTGTGGCAGGATGAGATGTAGCCTCCTTTCAGCAAGGCTGCTGTGACTCAGCAGGAACACACACACACACACACACACACACACACACACACACACACACATATACACACACACACGCATTCACACATTCAGACAGATGCACAAACACACACACACACACACACACACACACACACACACACAAGCATATGCAGACACACACACACACACACACACACACACGCATGCACACACATATGCAAGCACACAAACACACATATGCACACACACAAACACACATGCACACACACAAGAACACACACACATGCACACACATGCAGACACACACAAGCACATTCAAATCAGAATCAGAACCATGCACACACACAGACACACACACTCACAGACACACAGACACACACACACACAGTAATGATTAAAAGAGATTTGCACCTACAACTCCAGGGGAAAGCACCAATCTCTGTGGCATCCAAGACTTCCACCTCGTTATAAAAGGGGATTGTCAGGTTGAGTCACAAAGGCAGGAGAGGAAAGCATATTTCCCACTCACACATTAGTCACCATCGCTTCATTGAAAGACAGCTTTGACGAAGGCAGCCGTTCTCACAGCTGAACTGTATCACTTCCTCACCCGTCATGGAAACAAAGAGGACAGCAGTGATGGACGGCAGTGATAGTAGTCGTAGTAGTAGTGGTGCGTTGAAGGCCCTCACCTGGTGGTCTTTACTAAACAGCAACACCACTCATTCTTTGTTTCTACGTCTTTGAACTCATCTCCATGCCTTCAGCCATCTACATTCACCACATTCTTTACTCAAGTACAGGTACTTGTACTTGTAGTACAGGTGTGTATAAACAGACTCTGGTAAAGGTAGAAATACTGATTCACCATCTTTACTTAAGTAAATGTATATCAGTACGGAATTATAAGTCTAAAAGTATAAATATCCCTCTGACATTTGTACCGGCTGTTTCTGCTTAAAGCTAACCAAACCTCACGTCATATTGATATAATTCAAAGACTGTTTAGGTTAAACCTCTAAAAAATATACTGAAAATAATCAAAACAAACTTCGCTCCAATGCCACTAGTTCTATGGTTTCTATTGCTCTGCGGTGGGGTCTCCCTCTCGCCTGCGTCCTCTACGTGATGTCCGTCGTTCTACGTGGTGTGTGATGTACACCAGGAGATCGTCTTTTCTGCGTTTGTTGTCCCGTCCGGTCAGGGGGAAATCAAGTCTTGATGAGGCGCGAAAACGATGCGAGATAATAAAAAGTGGTAATAAAAAGAACTAGACTGTGTTGAATACGTCAGTAGTGGAAAGTATAGATATGTGTTGAAATGTAGGGGGTAAAAGTAGAAAGTTGTCAGAAACATGAGTACTTAAGTAAAGTACGTGTACCTGAGAACCGTACTTTCAGTCCAGTGACAAAGCGTTTCCCTGTGATGACCTCCCACCTCCCAGAGAGTTGTCTCCGCGGCGGCGTCCATCTTAGCAGCGTGCGTCAACATGCGTGTGAACGGAGGAAGAGACGCGCGGGGGCAACAATGCTGCAGGCCGCCACCGTGGCAGGAAGTGACGTGGAGCGAACAGGAAGTCCTGCCACTTCCCGTGCAAGATTAGTGAGTCGATGAGTGTTGAACGCTAAAGCTTTCAGGTGCACACACACACACACACACGCACACTCACACACACACACACGCACACACACACACACACACACACACACACGCACACACACACACACACACACACGCACACACACACACACACACACTGGTGTGATACAAACACTGTCCCAGAGCCCAGAGTTGCGGGTAAAAACAAAAAGCAACAAAATGTTCCAAAAATAAACGGAAGACAGTCATAAATAAGGATCAAACGACCGAGGGAGGCAGAGAGCGCTCATTATGCGGAGTGGAAACAAAGGTCAATGTCACGCCGACTCACACCAGGACAGCACACGGGACAGCACAACAGGGCCGTGCCAGGCCCGGCGCCGCTGGCCAGGCTGCTGTTTGGAGTACGATTTGCCCATCAGCGTCTCCCAGTGACCAGCCAGGTTTAGGATTTAGGAGCTGTGGCGCTCCTCTCTGTTTACACTTCAGCTACAAATATCCCTTTTTCATGGTGGATTCATGAGAAGATCGTCTTTATCCTCATTCTTCATGAAGACCAGCCCTTCACGGGAACACACATAAAGTTTATGGGAGGCATTAAATTGATTAACAGCTACATTCATATTCTCCCAAAATAACTTTTACTCTCCAGGGAACGCGAGGTTCCAAACTTTAGAACATGAAATTAGAACCAGACTTTTGCACCCTTTACAACCCATCTCTGTTCTGTGTTGCCTTATAGTGTTCCCGTTTCTCTGTGGAGCTTGAAGGTTGAACTATCTATCCCTGACAGCCTGCTGGGAGGTGTTCTACATGGCCCTGAAGACACGCTTATCACACACACTTCACAGATAACAACGTGTATGAGAGGAAACCAAAGCAGTGACTCCGACTGCATCACTTGACTCTCGGGATTCTGTTGTGAATCATTCCTTATTCTCTGTTCTGTAAATATTAAACACAAGGCTTTTCCAGTGATATGATAATACCCTCCACGTATGTGACATGAGTGTGCCACGTGGGCCTCCGTATCCAGAACGTGACAGAAACACGTCATGTGTCACGTGTGTGTCACCAAACCACATGAAGAAGCTCAACATTCTCCTGCCGAGCCAAAGGGGAAATCCCCTGTAGGTTGAGGGGGCGTCTGGTAGCAGATCAGGTCCCCTGTAGGTTGAGGGGGCGTCTGGTAGCAGATCATCTCCCCTGTAGGTTGAGGGGGCGTCTGGTAGCAGATCATCTCCCCCCCTGCTCCCCCGCCCTCCAACCCTCCCTCACTGAGAACCGGGAGTCACGGGGGCCACAGCAGTCCAGGGCCCAGCCCGGCGTGTCTGAGCCCGGCGTGTCTGAGCCCGGCGTGTCTACGCAGACGGAAATGAACACTGGCTATATAACGTTGCTTATCGCTGGAGTGTAAACACGTAGAGATGTGGAGGAGTTCCGCCTCCCATCCGGAGGATTGATTCGTCTCAAACGTGTGTGGCATGATACTGGAAAAGGTCAGCAGTTTTATAGACACATAAAAACCGGAGAGGGGGGGATGGGGTTAAAATCAGCAATGTGAGACCGCCACTTATAAAGAGAGACTTTCACCTCAAAGAGTTGAAGCCAGTGATTTAGACTTCAAGAATGGCTCACACACGGCCAGTACAATGGCCGCTTTATTCCCCTGCCCACACAGGTGGCCCCCCCTTTCACGTTCACAAACATCCCCTATAAATCAGCCACTACTTCTCACTGACTCATCCTCACCAGGAGGGAGATCCAAACGTGCACCTGCACGCACATGCGCGCACACAACACGCAACACACACACACACGCACATGATGACAGCCAGCCACAGGATGAAACACAGATTCCAGCACGCAGGCACGCACCTGCGTTAGCACACGGACACACACATACGCACACACGCACAAACACATTGACGACACAATGTTGTGCAAAGCGCTGAGTCGCCAGCGAGTCAACGGACACAGCCATGGTTTTAATTATGTTCCACTGAGTGGAGCCGAGATGAAAGTGGAGGGTTACACAACGTGTTCTGCACAAAGGGCGTGTTTAGTCTTTTCTTGAGGTGAGGCAGCGGGCTGGCGTTCTCAGGGCAGACGGAGTAAGGTATGTCCATTAAAGCCCCAACGAGTGATATTCTCCCCAGACAGGGTGGTTAGCATCTGAAACATGACAATGCCGGGCTGTTTACAAGGTAATGAAGTTTCTTCATGGAAAATATCTGCCCCCAACATGGTCCCGATCCGTGCGGGGGTCCGTTTCTGCAGGCGCGCCTCGCATTTTCCACATAAAATCAAGCGGGTTCAAATTGTTGCCGTTTCACCGAAAGCTTCCCCTGAGATAAACACGCTCCCTGCTCTTCAGTTGCACCGCTTTGAGGACTAGGAAGAGCTCCTCAGGCACATGAGAGCAGGAACAGGAACAGGGTTTGAAGCTTTATTTGATGTTCACTGCAAAGTAACGCACACCCATTACTGCCGTGGCTGTGTTTATGAAGCAGAACCTTTTAAAACAGCGTCGTGATTTCATTTCCTGTGGCCTGAGTGCTGAGAAGCTTTTCTGTGGGACCGATGTGCTTAAGTTTAGAACATTTTCTCCTTTACTCAATGAATTCAACATCGCTGCAACAAGCCAGTAGAGACCAGTCCTCCACAAGCAGATTGGTTCACAAGTGAAGCCCTATTAGATGTATCTTAATCAAATCCTTTCCTTTTCATCAATTAAACAACATCTTGTTTTTATTATGATACAATAGACAAGTTGGGATAAAAATCAAACCAAAAGGGACAAAATGCTGTCCAAGAATGAAGAAAAAGAAGCCATGAATGAAAGAATGAAAGAAAATAAGCCAAACTTGGTGATCACCAAGTTTGGCTTATTTTCTTTCATTCTTTGCCAACATTTTGACAAAGTATGTCCAAATTATTTCCACGTATAAAATGTCCTCTTCCAAAGTAAGTGGCCATCCATCTCTCTGATGCTCACTATGCACACCAAACCCTTCTCTTCTTCATACAGGAATCACAATCACATATTTTAAAGACCCTTTCCCCTGCAGATAATGTATAAAAAATGTTTATACTTTACATTTATGGAGTCAAACGGACACAAAAGATCTCCAGCAGTTAAGTGCTTCATTCAGCACACACAAACTCTGGGCTTGTGCCAGCAGAAGCTGCCCCCCACACCAGAGTGGTACGTTCTAAAGTCCTTCAAGACCCGTCAGAACCTCTCCTCCCTGCATCAGCTCAGTCAGTGTCCACTCTGTCCGTCTGCATCACTCTCCCCATGAGGACAAATGTCAGCAAACAAACACTGCAGACAAGTGTCCAGTAATAGAAGGTTAAGGAGAGCGGCCATGTGTCTGGGGGCTGCAGGAGGTTTCCTGTTGTTGTGTGTTGTTTTTGCGTGTTGCGTGTTGTGTGTTGCGTTGCATTTTGCATGTTGTGTATTGTTGTTGCGTGTTGCGTGTCGTGTGTCTTACTGTCCCCAGCAGTGCCTAAGCCTCTTCTGCAGCTCGACTTTCTGTGCCAGCAAAAAGCCAGTTCATCTGTCCTGACAGTCCACTAACAACGAGCAGGATCCTCTCTATGAAACAGTACTGCTGTAGTGAGCCGGAAACATTTTATTTACTGTGGCCTCTCTGTCTGAGCAGAGGCTGGGTTACTGAGTGAAAACCATCCCTTTCACTGTGGGGATCATGTGGGCTCTTTGCTCTGTTCACCCCCGGGATCAGCAGCATACGGCCTCAGCACCAATGCAACAAATGTGCAGATCTGGATGTGCGCGTGAGTGTAGGTGTATGAGTGTGTGTAGCTGTGTGTGTGTGTATATGTGGGTGAGATGTGTGCATGTAGATGTGTGTGTGTGAGTGTGTATAGGTTTGTGGGTGTATGTGTGTGTATGTGTGCCTGTATGTGTATGTGTATGTGTATGTGTGTGTGTGTGTGTGTGTGAGTCAATGTGTATGTATGCTTGTGCATATGAGTCAGTATGCATGTGTGTGTATGCTCGTGCATATGTAAGTGCATGTGTTTAAATGTCATGTGTGTGTCAGCGTGCAACGGGCCGTATGTTGGTATGTGTGTGTGTGTGTGTGTGTGTGTTGGTGTGTGTCCGTGTGCACATGGCCGTGTGTTGGTATGTGTGTGTGTGTGTGTGTATGTGTTTCAAAGTGTGTTGGTGTGTGTCCGTGTGCACATGGCCGAGTGTTGGTGTGTGTGTGTGTGTGTGTGTGTGTGTGTGTGTGTGTGTGTATGTGTTTCAGTGTGTGTTGGTGTGTGAGTTCCCAGCAGCACCCACCCAGACCTGGGCGGGGGGACTCTGTTGAACTCGGTTGAAGTGCACCTGAGCTTTATGGCTCTCAATTAATACATCAGTTCCAGCGCTTTCAAGAGCTTTCCAGCTGTGCAGCCAGAACATAAAGCGTCTTTGGGGATTGAACGAGAAGCAGTGAGCAATGTCCACATCCAGGGAGTAAAGGAGCCCCCTCACTTTCCACACACGTCCCAGTCCCAGTGTGAGGTCATGCTTGGTATGTGGTCTGTATTGCACAGCTATATATTGTGCTGTATGTTTCAATAAAGCAAGCTCTAACAACGTTAAAACACACCTCCTGGCTCAAAGTGTCCAATTATTGTAGAGTTTCCAAAACATGGTTGGTTACCAAGTGATGTGAAAATATCCGATTTTTTAATCATATTTTATTAACTGCCCACAAATTTTTTTTAAATTTAAATAATGAACATCAGTAGATAATGTCTGTGCCGCCATACATTATTAAATGGGCCTTTTTACATAGTCATGTATTCCCCTTTCATTTTCCACATTGGACCCTGCAGTTGAAAACTGCAGGGTCTCTCTCTCTCTCTCTCTCTCTCTCTCTCTCTCTCTCTCTCTCTCTATATATATATATATCAAACTCAAACACCGGGTCATCTAGTGCTCCTTCAACAAGCAGTGATGGCAGCAGTGCTGATAAGAGCACCCTCCATATGGTCCACCACAATAAAAGCGTGGAAAACACTGGATGGCTTTAACCACGGATATAAAAACTCAAATTGATTCCGGGATACCGGAAATTGAAAGAGATGATAGATACAAGATAGAAATAACCCATCCTGTCCACCACTTCAAATATCTGACACGCTCTCACTCTATCTCTTTTATCACCTTCTAATTCCACCGTGCCGCGACCTCAACATAGCGGCCCGACAGACACTGGTGCGGACGCGACCGGTTCTGAGCCATTCAGGATTTGTTTGCTTTTCCTTGGAGCCGGTGGAGATCTCCCCTTGATGGATCAGTGCAGAAAGGCGAGGGGAAGCGTACCGGAGAACATCAGTGGTGGAAACGTTGCAACAGGATCTATCTGGAAGCCCCATCCGTCCAGAGGACCGCCGCTAACTTGCCTCGGAGGAAAGTCCTCACATCGTCGGGCCGGAGCCGCGGTTCACTCTGACATTTGGCTGACTCGCGTATTGTGACTAACAGAACGCTTTCGTTTTTTTTGACACATGTCTGCACACAGTAGCTGATTAAAAAGATTAAAAACATGATTGACTTTGGATATTGGTTCAAATAATGGCATGCTTTACTTTAGATGTGACCGTAAAATACATATTGCTAAAGTAGTTCAGCATCCGTCATAAACCAAATGTTCCATTAGGGATTAGTCTTATCTTATCGTACCAATACTTGTCTTCCCCCGTTTCAAATGTCTTTTCTTCTAGAAGTCCCAGTGAGTATTTTTAGGAGTATCAGTTGTGGTCTGCGGTAACGACGCTAGACTCTATTGCAGGTCCATGGGGTAAAATGATTGAACAGATCCGCTGTTCCAACTCCTAAAAACTGCTATGTAACACCAACAGTATCATGTGCTGCTAATTGGTAATGCTACAGTTACATGTTCTACATACTGGTAATGCTCCAGTTACATGTGCTACATTGGCCTACTGGTAATGCTAGTTTCATGTACTACTTACTAGTAATGCTACAGTTTCATGTGCTACTTACTGGTAATGCTACAGTTTCATGTGCTACTTGCTGGTAATGCTACAGTTTCATGTGCTACTTGCTACAGTTTAATTTGCTACTTGCTGGTAATGCTACAGTTACATGTGCTACTTACTGGTAGCCCAACGCTACAGCTGTTATGCTACATTACCATGTGCTAATTACTGGTAATGCTACAGTTACATGTGCTACTTGCTTGTAGCCCAACGCTACAGCTGTTATGCTACATTACCATGTGCTAATTACTGGTAATGCTACAGTTACATGTGCTACTTGCTTGTAGCCCAATGCTACAGCAGTTATGCTACATTACCATGTGGTAATTACTGGTATTGCTACAGTTACATGTGCTACTTTCTGGTAGCATAATGCTGCAGCTTTTATGCTACATTACCATGTGCTAATTACTGGTAATGCTACAGTTACATGTGCTACTTACTGGTAGCCCAATGCTACAGCTGTTATGCTACATTACCACGTGCTAATTACTGGTAATGCTACAGTTTGTAGAGGATGTTGTGCATGTTATCCTGTTATCTGGAGGTGGTATTGACCCCTGACACAAAAGGTGTTATACATTGAAAGCACGTGGCATCATTCTATCAAAAATGTACCTATCAACATTATTTAAATAATGCACAACTGGTTGTGAATGAATGACCAGTGCCTACACAACCTGAACTTCTATTGGCATCCTGCGTTGAAGAAGTCAGCTTGTGTAGGAGTGGTTCCTCAGCAACAAGGTGGTCCGTGCAGGATGATGTTTCAACAACAACCACGGCTACTGTTTCAACGACTCTCTGTCCTGTAACCTTTCCGGCGGGATAGTGCTCGGGACATCCTCGGTGTGCGTCGAGCCTCAGCACCGTGGCAGAGCTGGCGAGCGGAAGGGCTCCTACCGTGAAACCTGTAGCGACAGGTTCAGCAGCTCTGGGCTACAAGTCCCCTTCTGTGGGGCTCTCTGGTCCCCTTCTACCAGCGCTTCAGCGGAGCATTTCAGACCATCCACCACAAGCAGCATGAGCTCAGACGGACAATAAGAGCACATATCATAGCATCATAGCACGGCCTCGTCACAATGGTTCACGATTTGGCTTATAGAACCGTGACATAAAGTATAAAAACACTGTAATCGTGTAAATGAAAGGTGTGACCTGCTGATGATCCACGCCCTTTTGGCAACCAGGGAAGATGTGTGTACAAACACCAGTATAGGTGTGTGTGTGTGTGTGTGTGTGTGTGTGTGTGTTTGTGTATGGGTATACGCCAGTGGAGGCTTCTCCAGTGAGGAGAGGGAGGAAGATCCTCCTTAACATTGTTGAGAATAAAAAGTGTAGATTGCCCAGACTACTGTAATGAATGAATGCCCTTAAATATGACTTTAATGCCTTTGTATATGTAATGTTCATTTCCCTGGGTAAATGGATATTAGCACCCCCTATCACCTATTGAATATTACTTCGGGGAGGACGTTCCTCCCTCAGCCTCCATTGACTCCCATTAATTTCTCGGGAACTACTGGCGGCTGGTGGATAACATGGGGGTCAATGGGAGAGAGGAGGAAAGTCCTCTTCTGAGTGGGTGGGACTAGCTGAGGGATCTGAATCGCGTCAACATCTATTCACGAATAGGCTGGAGCCATGGCTGAACTATGAACCAATGAGCAGGAGTCCTGCCTGTGGAGCAGCCCGGAGGGAGGGTTTGTCCCCTCAAGTCTCTAGGCTATGAGAACCAACAAACCCACTCGTATGCCTTGTTTCCACCGAGCGGTGCGCTACTGTTCGTTGCGGTACAGTGTGGCTCTGTTCGCTTATATTCAGTGTTGCCAGTTACCTTGAAAAAGTAATCTGATTACTGATTACTGACTTCTCCTTTAAAAAATAACTTAGTTACTTTACTTATTACTTGGATTAAAAGTAACTAAATTAAATCTAAGTTAGATTACAAGTTACTTTATTAGTTACATTCAGCAGCTGCCGACAACCCCCCCTGCCGCCGCAACATAAAAATGACAACAGGTTTTGCCAATACTCACTTTATGGAAGTGCATTTTAAACAGTAATGTCAACCATGTATCTCCTGACATTTAAAGTTCAACTTAAAAAATATTTCCTGAAAAAATACATGTTTTTATAAAAAATAAAATAGACAGTCTTTCTTTCAGACTTAACATAAATACTTTAACTAAATACTCAGACTAAAAATATAAATACATAAAACAAATACTGTTCACAATAATGGTAAAACTAACTTCTTATTACATTGAACCCGGCATTAGAGCAGCAAGGAGTGGTTTTACAAAACAGTGTATAACACCACTTAAACATAAACATCTTGTAAACAATTATGAGTTAAACAGTGGAGTGGGGCGAGCAAACCAGTGGTTGAATCTCATTAAAAGAAGCTCAAATCTCCTGTCTGAAAGTCTATTTCTTTTAGGCGTGAGCACTAAACCGCCCAGACTGAAAAGCCGCTCCACTTTATGGGGTTGGAGTATTATACTTCAAGAAAATTTTCTTGATATTGGAAAACTGATGGAGAATCTGAAGGTCATAGGCTGACCTCAGGTAGTCCATGACTTCCTTTTCTGCAGAGTAGGTCTCCTCAGGCTCTGCCTCAAAAGCGAAAAAGTCCATCTCACCTTGGCTGGCAGATGTGGTGGGCACACTGGCAGGGCTCTGTGCTGCAGGAGCAGTTGTGTGGCATTCTGCTGTCAGAAGCTCTTTTACTCGCTCCCTCCTACCTGCATCTCTCAGCCATCGGAGTTTGAATTTCGGACAACTTTGTCGTCTTTGTCGTCCAGCAGACCAGCAAAACGAGTCTGGATAGCCTGAAAAATATAATTGATATTTTTATGCCTACAAGGCCTTCTATTTATTATGTCATTGAATTACTTGCAAACCATGCCTAAAGTGGGATCAATATTATGGATTTCATTTTTCAGTTTTAGGTTACTTATTGACATTTATATTTGTTTTAATCTTTTTATGAAATGATAATGAATATTCTGTTCCATTTTCATGAATAGTGTGATGCAAGAAATTTTAACTAGCTTAAAGATGGAACATACCTGCACTATGGAATCTGGAAAGCCTGCAGTCATCCTGGAGAGGTCATCTTTCACAGCCAGGGTCTTCTGCATCAGAACTTCAAGTGTGGGTAGCAAAGTCCCATAAGGACAGTCACCTTGTAAAATGTCCAGTGCAACAGTCAGAGGCTTCATGGCGGTGCAGTACTCATGCAGGAACTGGTACTCTTTGTCTTTGAAGCACTTAACTCCCAGCTTGGTGCACAGTTTTCAGCTCACTCATGGGGATTTCTGCAATTATCTTTACAGCAACAAAAAAGGAATTCTACCTTGTAGATGTTGGTACCAGGAGCTTTCTTTTGCTGACCCCCTCCACTGTTTCTGATGCAATGCTACTTGATTTGGGTCCAAAGAGCTGAGCATTTTTGCTGTGCTGCTCCTATACACAGCCTTGCTCTCTGCATTGGATGTTAAATATTTCTCCACATCATTAGTGGAAATGAGGTTGATGGTGTGTGAAGCACACCTGTGGTGCGGGGGAAGAGACAGCTGGCCATCACTTTCATTCTAGATTCATTCGAGAGGATTTCTGACAGATCTAAAAAAGTGACCTCATCATCAACTGTGGGGGTGGACTCTTCCTCCTCCATCTCATCATCGGACTCTGTGACAGGCTGATAAACTTTAAACGCCTTGACAAAGTTGGATGCATTATCAGTCACTGTTGCAACTACTTTGTTGAGTATTCCATATGAAGAGTGAATGTTTTCGATTTCTGCACCAATAATATCATACGTGTGTCTACCGCGAATTCTCCCACATGCCAATGCAGCCTTGTTGCGTTCTTATGTGGATCTACTGATCCAGTGGAGTGTTACTCCCATATAGCTTCTGTTGTGAGCTGTCCAAATATCCGCGGTAGTTGACACAAAGTCGACCTCATTCAGCACTGCCTTCAGATTTCTCTCCATCTCTGCATACTCCTTCTCCAGGTAAGAATAAAAATATGTTCTGTGAGGCAGCTCGGCAGCATTGATAGCAGGGATCTTGTTTATAATGGCACGAAAGGAGGGCGAGTCAACCGTGTTTAAGGGGAGCATTTCCTCTACAACATACTGCCCGACCAACTTATTCAACTCTCCCCCACTTATTGGTTTTGAACCGAAGTCCAGCTTTCGTTGTTTGGGTGGTGAGGGACCTCCTGCGCTAACAGCTCTCTGCTTCGCACCAGGTGGGACTTGCTCTATAAGTTTGACTGTGCTATGCTGTGACTCCAAATATTTCTTCAAATTTGACGTTGTGTTTCTAAAGGTAGATAGCACTTTGTCGCCAACACAGAGTGTACAACTAACCTTAATATTGCCATCTTTAGCTGACACAAACTCAAAATAGTGCCTGTATTTCCAGCTGGAAAAAGCGCATCTCTCTCCTCCCTCCATTGTTGATTACATGAGCCAACTACACGTTGAACTCCTCAGGTGGAAACGTGATTTGTCCCGTACATCACCCCGAGACGCAAGAAGAAAGCAAATATATATTTTTACTAAGGAAAATGACAAAAATAGTAATGCACAGTGACTTGGATAAGTAACTTTAATCTGATTACTGGTTTGGAAATAGTAACACGTTAAGACTACTCGTTAATGAAAAAAAGTAGTCAGATTAGAGTAACGTGTTACTAAGTAGCGTGTTAGTGGCATCACTGCTTATATTGGCGTTTCCACCGCCAAAAGTCCGCCGAAATAAACAAGCTGACCTATTTTACTCCAGTACTCCACTGTTGGGTTACCAAGCCGTCTGAAAGGGTGGCGAAAACGTGGAGTTACACTCGCCGTTATTCTGAAATCACTTAAAAAATATCCAGTTTGGTATGACCAGGTCACTGATGCAACACAAACAGTGAGGAGGATTGATTGAGTCCCTCAATCTTATTTGGCTTAACACCATAACCAACATTCTGAAACATCCATTATCATCCACATTTGCCTCAAACAATGTTAGGCTTACAACCCATGTCAATAGTTGTGAAATTATGTTCTTGTTCTTTTAATTGTTTGTTACTCTGACCGTTTGTTAATATTGTGGAAAGGATGTTAGTGAATGATTCAGAGCATGATGCATTTAAATGGCATCGCTTTTGGTCTTGTGTCTTCGTTTTTCATTTTTCTTTTTTACAATTGTAGCTGAAAATAAACATAGCCAAATTACAACCAATAGCTTCAGTCATTGAGGGCAAAAATAGGCCCAATGATAGGCCCAATTTTTTTTATTTTGTTTTACAAATCAAGAGTAGGCCGGATTTGACTAATTGGCTTTGCATCCTTTCCTTCTGCCCTTGTAGTCAAAGACATGCTGCCCACCAGCTTTCAAAGTACAATGCTGCCACTGGTGGATTTGTATCAATTTTATTCACATAATTATCCCTCCCTTCTATTTTGTAGTTCACCAAAACACCCTGAAACAACTTGATTCTCACATACTTATGCCACCATACACCACTAACAGTGCAAGCAGGCCAATGGCAACCAAGCGTGCAGTCCTTCCTCCCTCACTTTAAAAACCACCAGCCGCCACTGGTATACGCGTCATTCCTCCAAACATGTGCACCTTCTGAAGCCTCTCTCCTCCCTGACACGCGAGGAGGCATCAAAGCAGATGTAGACCTTCACCCCTCTACATGTCATCTGGTAGGGGCTTTGCACCTCACTCCTGGGGGCCGGTGGCAAGGGGCAAGGGTGGAGAGAGAGAGAGAGAGAGAGAGAGAGAGAGAGAGAGAGAGAGAGAGAGAGAGAATGAAAGAGGGAGAGAGAGAGGAAGAGAGAGAGAGAGGGAGAGAGAATGAAAGAAAGAGAGAGAGAGAGGTAGAGGAAGAGAGAGAGAGAGAAGGAGAGAGAGAGAGAGAGAGAGAGAGAGAGGCCGAGAGCAGAGAGAGTTGGGGGGGGGGGGGGGGGGGGGGGCAGAGAGCGGGCGAGTGATAGAGAGTGAACGAGAGAGGGAGAGAAGAAAGAAAGGAGAGAGAGCAAGCCTGAGGTGCAGCTGGCGATCTTCCAGTCTCCAGCACGCACACCAGCCCGTCTTCCTACCCCCAGGGCGTGCTGCTCGCTGATGGCTTGGGACGGGCGCTCGGCGGTGCCATGATGCTTTCATTAGGCCTTCCCAGACCCCCGCCCCCAACATTTTTCCACTGCTGGCCATCTCTTCCATCTGCGCTGGCGCTC
>NC_140275.1:19084756-19144756 GCF_964030765.1 Micromesistius poutassou | reverse complement strand
ACTCACACAGAGACACACACACACACATGCTCACACATACACACACACACACTTTATCTCACATTTCTCCCTACACGTGATGCCACCCAGTCGCTTTCTCTTACAGATGTTTTTTCTTCATATTTTCAAAAGATAAATATTACCACACAACCATTCCTGAGGTCACACGCTAAAGCTACTTTTTTCCATTACAGTCCCATTGCCTAAACAACAACGTTAGCATGTGCGGCCATCTCCTCATGTGTCTGACTGTTACTTGGTTGTATTCCCTAGTGTGACTCAGAGAGAACAGCAGGTTGCTCTGAGTCTGCTCTACTGCCGTCCAACTACTCAAACCCATCACCTGCATCCCATTCAGGGTGTCTCCTTACTCTCCGTTCCTCCCAGCTGACCTCACTCCAGCTCTTTCGCTCCCTGATGTACCTCTCTTCATATACAGATAGATAGATATAGGTATAGGTACCCTGATGTATCTCTCTTCATATACAGATAGATAGATACAGGTAAAGGTACCCTGATGTACCTCTCTTCATATACAGATAGATAGATACAGGTCAAGGTATCAAGGTACCCTGATGTACCTCTCTTCATATACAGATAGATAGATACAGGTAAAGGTACCCTGATGTACCTCTCTTCATATACAGATAGATAGATACAGGTAAAGGTACCCTGATGTACCTCTCTTCATATACAGATAGATAGATATAAGATATAGATATAGGTATAGGAACAGGGGCGGACCGTACTGTTAGGCAAACCAGGCACTTGCCTGGAGCCCCAGGCCCGATAGAAGGCCCCATCGAGGCCTTTTGGGGCCCCATATCTATATTGTCTTTATAAAAATCAGAACGCAACTTCGCTACGGCGCCCCCCCCCCCCCCGTCAACAATCCCGCCCGATCGCGACCCCGCTACGGCATTACCCCGCCCGTCAACAATCCCGTCCGCAATGGCACCCCCCCCCCCCGTCAGCAATTCCGTTCAGCTTTGCCTGGAGCCCCCTGTCCATTTCCCGAGACCAGACAGCAACTGCAGCTTTCCCAGTCATGTTCCATGAATGTAACCGGCATGCAGGAACAATGCCCTGAACAGTGATTCAGCCCTCGATCATGTGACTTGTGGACCCCTAGGTTACGTCCGTGAGCAAAAGTCTTCCCTTCAGCCAATGAGCAAGATTGTCAGTGGACACCTCATAGCAGTCATTCAGCAGCTGCTGTTGACCAAAGTGTCTTCCAAGGATCTCAGATGCTTTTAACCAAAGTAACTCACAGCAATTTCAGACACATCATTGGAGAGAGGGTAGAGGCTTAGGCTCCTCCTACCTGAAAGGTACTGGGTTCAAAGCCCAACGTCAGCATCCTAGAGCTAGGTTGACGGCATTAGGGGATCGAAAACAAGTACCTTTCATCTGGGAGTCTCCACACCACAGCCAATGTCCACTACGAGCCTCCCCCCCCCTGCCCCCACCATTATGGGAGTGGTCTAGTAGTCCCAGTTCAATCTGAACTGATGAGGAAGAGGTGGAACCTCGTGGCTAAAGCGGCACGCTATGCATCTCATGTTCTTTCACGTTGTGATTCCTCAGCATTTCCCCGTCTGATCTGAGTAATGTGTTTATGTGTGTAATGAGTAGTGCTGGTTCATTGGCCACCCACAGGACGGTTCTAGCCCAGCACAGCGCCCCCCCGCCCCCCCCCCCCCCCCGCACCCCAGCCCTCACAGGTCGTGGAACTAGAGAGGGACTGAACAAACCATCATTCCACTGGACGTTAATATTCACACGATGCCATGTCAGCAGACCCCATGCAGGTGAACCGGTCACCTCCCCTCTCTGCTCTGCACCCATCAAGTCTCACATCCAAGGGGTTTTGTCATGTGTCCGGCTTGAACACGCTCTCCAGGTTAAAGGACATCAAATGCTCCTGTGTAACAATGGCCCTTATCGCACACAAGTGGCGATCTGATCCGCCTCCAGTCAGGCACTGCGGAGACGGCAGCCAGAGGAGGAGGAGAAGGGACTTACGCTGGCCCTGGTTCCAGTGCTGGGCTAAGGAGTCCTGCTGCAGTGATGGATTGGGAGTATGGCGTGACGAGGGCCCTCTCTGAGTCTGAGCCATCGGCTGGCTCCAGATTAAATCACAAACAGCATTAGTATGCAAATTGGAAAAAAGGGCGGGAGTCCGGGTGGTGGTGGGGGGGGGTGGCAGTGACTTGTTTGGATTTAGAGGTTTCCACTTCCTGTGCGTCAGCCTTGTTTGCATACATGGAATATTGTTGCTTTCATTTGCTTACATTGGACACACACGCAAGTACACGCACACAGGAACGCACAACACCCACACAAACATAGATACACACACACACACACACACATTCATACACACACACACACACACACACACACACACACCACATACATACACACATACATGCACACACACACACACACAAACACACACAGGCCAACAACCACACAAACATACACACACACACACACACACACACACACACACACATATATACACATGTATACACTCGCCTGCAAATGCACTTAGACACAAACAAACACAAACACACACACACACACACACACACACAAACACAGACAGGCCAACACACACACACACACACACACAAACACAGACAGGCCAACACACACACACACACACACACACACACACACACACACACACACACACAAACACACAGGCCAACACACACACACACACACACACACACACACACACACACACACACACACACAAACACAAACACACAAAGGCCAACACACACACACAGGCCAACGCACACACAAACACACAAACACACACAGGCCAACACACACACACGCTCAGAAGAATGTACCTGTAGTGTGGTCTGCTGATATAACTCAGTAACATAAGGTGAGTCACGGTGTTCTGAGGTAAAGAGCAGGAGGTGCTGGCCAGATGTCACCCTACGACCATGCTGTTGATGAAAAGCACTAAAACTACAAAATAAACATTTAATATCTTACATTACTAATATATTCCTACTCTAAGAAAAACTTTTTCATTTTGTTTTATCACTTGAAACTAGTTTGATCTTGTTTTATGACGCTGTACACCATTAACGCTCTGAGATTGAAATAGTGAAATAAAAAAGAAAATAGGGAATAAACACACACATACACACACACACACACCGGCCAACAAACTCAAACACAAACACACAAAGGCCAACACACGCACACACAGGCAAACACACACACACACACACACACATACACACGCACACCCCCATCGCCATGTCCCGGGGTCAGAGCCGTCTCACGCGTCAGTCCACCTCGCCGGTTGGAATGGTTATTTATCGCTTTACAGTGTTTACCGCCACGCTGCCTAAAAAAAGACCAACACTTTGGGTTTAGGAGACATTTAAAGTTTGTAATTGAAAACACTTGTCTGTGAGAGCAGATGTGGGCCGCATTCCAACATGTATTCCTGAGATGCCTGCACTGAGGATGGATCCAGATGGGGTGCAACAGATACCAGATGGCAGAATGGTCCACAGCCTACTTATAGACCACAGGCCACGCCCCCGCAGGTACCCTGCCTGTGTGTGTGCGTGTGTCTGTGTATGTGTGTGTGATGTCAACATAAACGATTGAACTATTTTTACACATGGGACCTGCCTTCTCAGGGCCAAACCCAATAACTTCTGATCCGTCTAAACTGGCACTAAGGCTTGTGGGTATGCAGGGTCCATCTTAGTCCCCCTGAGGAACACCATTAACAGGTTAGTGAGTGAAGTGTGTGTGTGTGTGGGGGGGGTAAATGGACTTCATTTATAAAGTGCTTTGTCAGACCAGTGGCCACTGAAAGTGAATCAAAATGAATACGATCGCATTCATCCATTCATACAACGATAAGGCAGTAGGCAGGTCAGCCAGGGTGAGGAGCCTTGCTCAGGGACACCTCGGCATAGGGATCCAACCAACAACCTCTCTACCTCCTGAGACCCTGCCCCCCCCCCCCCCTGTGTTGTCGGGGTGACGGGACTGTGGACATACAAGTAGAGACAATCACACAAGTACAAGTAGAGCCAATCCCACGCAGGCAGCCACCTCCAGCAGGACATGAGCTACAGGTTCCTCCCTGACCGCTAAAGAACCCTAGACTCAGATTATCTTAGACGGTTGATCAACCATTGTTTAGTTAAAGACCATCCCTGACCACTAGAGGACCCTAGACTCAGATTATCTTAGACAGTTGACCAACCATTGTTTTGTTAAAGACCATCCCTGACCACTAGAGGACCCTAGACTCAGATTAGCTTGGACGGCAGTCCAACCATCGCTTAGTTAAAGACCCTCCCTGACCACTAGAGGACCCTGGACTCAGATTATCTTAGACGGCAGTCCAACCATCGTTTAGATAAAGACAATACGGTCGTTGGTAGCGATAATAACATTTCCTTCTAACTCAAACTTTGACGTGAAGCAGATACTGTTGTTTTAACCACTGTATGTTAATGTCTGTTTCTGTCTGTTTCTGTTTGTTTATCATTTTATATTGTTGGATTTATGACTGATTGTGATTGTTGTTGTTATGCATTCTTTCTGTTATACACTTTGTAACCTTTTGCTTCAAAAAGTGTTCTGTAAATGAAGCTTTACTTCTAACTTTGTAACTTACTTGCGCAGGGCAGTAGAGTATGAGTATAGTGTGTCCCAGACTGAGAACCTCATGTAAGACTGCATGTGAATTCTAATGGAACTCGCTCTGCTTTGTAACATGTCACACTGCTTTGTAACACGTTACACTGCTTTGTTCCATGGTTCTGTATACTGGTTCCATCTGCATGGGGAGCCCACCTTTCCACCAGACCGTTGCTGAGGAGCTATTGTCATCCTTTAGACTCTAAAGCTCTGGCTCCAGGTCAGCTCATAACCACAGAAGAACACGGCCCCTCTTAAGTTTAGAGGGGCCGTGTTCTTCTGTGGTTATGAGCTGACCTGGAGCCAGCGCTGCAGCAGAGCTCTGGTTCTCCACTCTGCGTCCCGCTACACACTGAGGGCAGAGTGAGGACCAGACAGCAGTGTCCACCTGTGCGTACCCTGATGTTCTTCAAATGGTCCCACTACTCTGGTCGAGGGTTCATGATGTATTTACAATTTGAAAAAGTATAACATTTACCCATGTGTATATAAAAGTACTCCTCTCACGGATTTAAAAAATGTGCAAAGAAAGGAATGAAGGAACTAATATTCTAAATATTTGTATCCTGAAAATGTGCAGGCCTATAGGGCTATGATGTGGAACCGGTTTGCAAGCAAAAAGAAAACCAAATGAGAAACAGTACATCACTTTAGCTTTTAAAACAATGGTATTCAATATTTTTTATATAATTCTCTTGTAAAAGTGTGGGATGTGGTCCATGCCCGTGAGAGTTCTATGTTATTGGATTCATCGCATTTGCAAAGTGATCTGTAATCATAAAATCCTCCAGCTCGATGTAAATGAATGCAAAGCGCTCAGGTTGCAGCGGATCGTTGTATGGGCTTGTTCTCTGGAAGACATTTGTCCTTTCATTGAACCCTGCACAGCAACCCTCCCCCTCCTCCTCCTCCCCCTCCTCCCCCACAATCCCCCCCAAAATCCCCCCACCCACCCCCCACCCCCCCCCCCCCCCCCCAACACTTTGCCAATGGGTGTCTCTGTTATATTCGCTAACAAACGGCGAATCACTTTCTTTCGACCTGACAAAGGAATTCATTATCCTCCATGCGAGGAGAATAATCCAGATATAGTTTCCTCCTCATGTGTTTACAGTTTGGCAGCGTCCACAAGCAAGAGGCTGCTGGGACCAAGGTACTGTCAAGACCCAGTCCCTCATTGGGGGACCTGGGCCGGACCTGGACCTGGGGGATGCCCTTAAACCCACCAGGACCCTAACCACTGGAGGCCCTCGACACCAAGAGCCATGCATGGCTGGTTATTACACAGCCTTCGTGCTACCCCATGAGCTAACGTTATGCAAGAGAGCGTTTGGGATTAGTGGTTTCTTGTGTTGTATTTGAGGTTGTTGTGTGTTGTTGTGTTTTGTTGTATGTGTTGTGTGTTTCTGGCCGATTGTCAGGTTTTCTCCAGTGCCTCGGTTGAAGACAACCACGTGTGTGTGTGTGTGTGTGTGTGTGTGTGTGTGTGTGTGTGTGTGTGTGTGTGTGTGTGTGTGTGCATGCGTGCGTGCGTGTGTGTGTGTGTGTGTGTGTGTGTGTGTGCATGTGTGTGTGCGTGTGTGTGTGTGTGTGATAAGTAGAAGTTATCCAAAGGTAGAGCAGGAGAGGGGGGGGGGGATAATAGTCACAGGATCAAAGCTCATCATACAACATACAACAACCTCAAAAAGTGGATTCATTTTTTCTTTTTGAAGTATTGAAATCTTCACCCCAAGGACTATAGCTGACCATCTTAAGCTTGCACCCCAAGACATCTGAGAACCTATGGCCGCGACTGACCAGAACATGTACCAAATCAACTACAGCATGCTTTTTGTGATTGGTCTAAATGGGCCGATGAGGAAGGGTTTCCTGGCACAGAAAGCCTTGACCAGCAGGCAAGCTTCAGTGAGCTGAGCATCAACTCGTCTTTACCCCAATGCTGTTTGTCAGTCCAAGGACTCTGCTAGGGATCTCTGCACTCTGGGTACTGTGGCCTACCAAGAACACAACCGGTCGTTCTGAGCAGTATACTGGACAAAGAGGAGGTACACCTCACACACACACACACACACACACACACAAATATAGGATGGCGTGTGTCACCGCACTCCACACATCATCTCCTGCCTGTTGACCCTGAGCCAGGTTAGGCCGGAGCATGATGTCCACGCTGTAAATCAACAAGATACTACCACGTAGACCACTCAACACATGATGCTGTTTATACTAAGTCCCCCCCCCCCCATAAACCATGCATTACTGCACACAGTCTAATAAAATGTGAAAGAGCGATGAAGTCATGTTTGAATCGTCTGCCTCAGCGTTTGGGCAGGGAATTTACCGTACGACCAAGTGTGTTTCAACTGAATTGAAATGAAGTACAAATTGGTCTGGTCTGAAAGCAAGTTGAATATGTTTTCAGGATCTACTGTACTTCTGCTCTGGTGAGGAGGTGGGAAGCTGGGGGATTTGGGGAACATTCCAATGAGTTCAGGAGCATGAGGACTGCTGTGATGGTTACAACTGAACCACGTAAAATCAAAAGTCTCATTCATGCCTTGCATTGCAGATCATTTTGTGAAGAATGAAATCACTGGAGCATCCTGAATATTTAGTAAATAGCTTACTCATTGTTTCCAATTAGAAAAATGACCAATGAAGCAATGAATATAAGCAATGAATATTAAAATTATTTCATCAGCAATTTCACTGACGTGATCGAAATCTTGATGATAATCTAAATGAACGACAAAAGTGTTTGGTCAGTTAATAATACACTGGAAATACTTGCTCTTGAATATTGCGTTCTGATTGGTCCGGGCGGGCACCTCGTAACGTTCAACGCTTCCATATAAACCCATGCAGACTCCACACCGCTTCTATCTGTCATCCAAGTCAAAAGGAGCGTGGAGGCCAACGCGAGACAACTGCAGCGTTCAGTAGATGGTAGCCTGTACTTGTATTACAGCTTTCATTGATTCTGCTACGGCGTAGCGTACAGTGAAGCGTAGAGGAGCGTCAGTCCTATGAATGTCCAATATATCAGGACACATTTTATTCACTGTTAATACTGTATATCTGTCTTAAGAGGACGATGCCTTGGAGGACCGGAGTTTTTCTTTTGATGTTGCTTAACGCATCTGCAAATGAGCTGGACCAGAACGAGTCCTATTCACCCAGGAGAACACGCTTCTCGTCCAATAGCCCTTGTAAGTAAGCGTTCTACATCTCTCTCTCTCTCTCTCTCTCTCTCTCTCTCTCTCTCTCTCTCTCTCTCTCTCTCTCTCTCTCTCTCTCTCTCTCTTATGAACATTCACACTAAATCCCGTTCCTACCTTCTGTTGACTCTGTGCACAGATGATACTGTCTGTCTGCATATGTGAGGCATTTGCAGCAGATCGCCTGGTCTCGGTACCGTAGTGTTTCCGTGATCCACGGGGATGCCGGTAGGCTGTAGGTGAACCGGCAACAGATGAGTAGCATGAGCATCTCGCTGACACTTGTGTGCGTGCAGCAGGCTGTGTCATGCTGAGGCTGGATGCCGGTGGTCGCCTTCCACTGCAGAGGTCCCCCTCCATCTAGGAGGATTTTACACCACTTCAGTTGCCTTGTGTTTCGCTTTAAGACTGTAACGCGTTCCGAATCATCCGTGTAACCTTCAAGTGGCGCTAATAGTGCTCTCTGGTCACAACGGCATCATCGGACGAGGCAGCTGAACACCAATCCGAGCCAGTTCTTGGGTCCCCGAGGCGGTGATTTGACCGTAGGGTATAGCTTATAGTCACCCGTTAACAGTTCGTATTGGGGAAACTCAGCTCACTCCTCTTTTCATTTTGAATGCATGACTTTTTAAAGAGGGGCGCAGGATGGAGACGGGTCGCAGTCCAGCTTCCTCCGCGTGACACCGGAGAGGGCGTGTGTGCGCCTCACGCACGTGGCGTACTTTGCCTTTCCGTTTCCGTGTGTGTGTGTGTGTGTGTGTGTGTGTGTGTGTGTGTGTGTGTGTGTGTGTGTGTGTGTGTGTGTGTGTGTGTGTGTGTGTGTGTGTGTGTGTGTGTGTGTGTGTGTGCGCGTGTGTGTGTGTGTTTGCGCTTGTGTGTGTGTGTGTGTGTGTGCGTGCGTGTGTGTCTGTTCGAGTGTGTGTCTGTGTGACTGTGTGTGCGTGTGTGTGACTGTGCGTGCGTGTGTGTGTGTGTGTGTGTTTGCGTGTGTGGGTGCTTGTGAGCCTTTGGTTGTTTTAAATTCGTTTCATCTAAATATCACTTAAAATGAACAATGGTGATACAAAGGTCTTTACCAAACAATGAGAAAAAATGTCCTCATCCTTGAGAAAAGTAGATAGTGAGAGAGAGAGAATGGTAGAGAGAGGAGAGTGGGGGGTCGTGGTATGTGTTTCTGACTCTAGAGTGCAGTATTACCTTATTCATATTTGGTGCACCAACAATGTTTATGCAGTATTGGTCTGTGGCCCTATTTCTTTTTCTTATGAGCGTTTGACCAAAGCTGCTAAGTGCAGTTTGCGTGTGTGTGTGTGTGCGTGAGTTTCGTTGGCCTTTGTGCGTGCTTGCATATGTGTGTGTCTGTGTGTTTGTGTGTGTGTGTGTGTGTGTGCGTGCATGAGTGCGGTTGGCCTTTGTGCGTGCTTGCGTATGTGTGTGTGTATGTGTGTGTGTGTGTGTTTGTGTGTGTGTGTGTGGTGACACAAAAGTTTTCTCCACAAAATGCTTTACAACATGACCCACTTATTCTCCAAACGTACTTAAGTTTGGAGCCCACATACCGACATACAGTCAGGGTCTGGTACCGTACGTCTCAGAGCCCAAACCCCACACTCTTTACCTGCTCGCCTCATTGTTTGGCGGAAACCATAGCGATGCCAGTGTTAACAAGCCTAACGAGGGAGCGATTGGCCGGTGGGCTGACGGACTGTCTCTGTTTGATTTGCCGGTGAGCTGACGTCCGTCTCTGATTGGCCGGTGGGCTGACGGTCCGTCTCTGATTGGCCGGTGGGCTGACGGCCCGTCTCTGATTGGCAGGTGAGCTGACGGTCTGTCTCTGATTGATTGGCCGGTGGGCTTACGGCCTGTCTCTGATTGGCCGGTGGGCTGACGGTCCGTCTCTGATTGGCTGGTGAGTTGACAGTCCGTCTCTGATTGGCCGGTGGGCTGACGGTCCGCTCTGTTTGATTGGCCGGTGGGCTGACGGTCCGCTCTGTTCGATTGGCCGGTGAGTTGACGTCCGTTTCCGATTGGCCGGTGTGTTGACGGTACGGTCTCCCTCCACAGCGGACGTGGCGCGGTGCCTCAGCGGTGCCCTGCAGGTGGGCTGCGGGGCGTTCGCCTGCCTGGAGAACTCCACCTGCGACACGGACGGCATGCACCACATCTGCAGGGCCTTCCTGTACAGCGCCGCCAAGTTCGACACGCAGGTACGCCTGTTGCTCGCTCCCCATGTGTTCATCGTCCGGAGGTCTCTTGAGGGGGGGAACTCTGATGCGGGACAGTGTGGATGAACAGTGTGTATAAACGCTTGTTATACATATGGGGTGTAGGTTGTTATTATAATCTATCTATTGGGAATGTTTCTGGGTATCATTTCAAACCATCATGGCAACCCCCCAGTGGAAGACCGACCTCATCGCTCATCTGTTAGAATAAAGCCATGAACACCTCACACCTGCCCCCCCCCCTCGCCCACACTTGCCCCTCCCCCCTGCCCACACCTGCCTTAATGTTAATTCTAACAGGGTAAAGCTTTAACCTTAATGTTAATGCTTACAGGGTGAAGCTTTGACCTTAATGTTAATGTTAACAGGTTAAAGCCTTAACCTTAATGGTAATGATTGCTAACAGGGTAAAGCTTTAACCTTAATGTTTAAGGCTAACAGGGTAAAGCTTTGACCTTCATGTTAATTCTAACAGGGTAAAGCTTTGACCTTCATGTTAATTCTAACAGGGTAAAGCTTTGACCTTCATGTTAATGCTAACAGGGTAAAGCTTTGACCTTCATGTTAACGCCAACAGGGTAAAGCCTTGACCTTCATGTTAATACTAACAGTCCGCACGGCCCTTGTTTTCAGGGTAAAGCCTTTGTGAAGGAGAGTCTGAAGTGCATTGCTAACGGCATCACCTCCAAGGCCTTCTCCACCCTCCGCCGCTGCTCCACCTTCCAGAGGATGATCTCGGAGGTGCAGGAGGAGTGCTACAGCAAGCTGGACCTGTGCACCGTGGCGCGCACCAACCCCGACGCCATCGGGGAGGTGGCCCAGCTGCCCAGCCACTTCCCCAACAGGTGAGCTCCCCTCCGCCTCCTGGTCCTCAAGGGACAGCGCTTTACAACAAGAAGGTTCTTTATCCTGTCTTTACTATTCTTTAACCATCACTAGCAGCACTAGGAGCGGTTAACCATCACTAGCAGCACTAGAAGGTTTTAATCATCACTAGGAGCATTGCATCACTAGGAGCGTTTAATCATCACTAGAACTAGGAGCATTTAACCATCACTAGCAGCACTAGGAGCGTTTAACCATCACTAGCAGCACTAGGAGCATTTAACCATCACTAGCAGCACTGGGAGCATTTAACCATTACTAGCAGCATTGGGCGCATATAACCATTATTAGAAGCACTAGGAGCATGTCACCATCATTAGCAGTATAAGGAGCATGTAACAATCACTAGCAGTGTTTATCCATCACTAGCAGCACTGGGAGCATTTAACCATCCCTAGCATCACTAGTAACATCTAACCATCCATCACTAGCAGCCACCGGCAGCTAGCACAGTTTCCAGGTCTACTGCATATTGTCTTTGAGCATTCATCTAACATAGATGTATTCTGTTCTGTTCTGTAGTAAGAAACCCACACAACCAGAGGAAACCAACATAAACAAAATACAAACAAATGCAGCAGTGCTATCGCTTGAATCGCTTTAAACTGGCAGTATATGAACACCGTGTACTTTAACATAAAGATGAGACCGTCCCCAACTCTCTACTGTGTAGAAGTCCTGTGGGCTCGTTTCTATTATACTAGAACTGGGACCGTTTTGCCGGGAAAAAGGAAGGAAATAATGCAGACGACGTCCCAAGGGCCCTAGTACATTACGAAGAGCTAGCTTTAGCCCGTCATTGTGTAGTGGGTTGGTATTATTAGTGTGATCAGAGGGGGTCCGTTTCCCTCCAGCGCTCTCCCTGCTGGAGCCAGCAGGCTGCTCCTCCTTTCCAAAGAGGTCAGCCATGAGAAGTGCTTCCTGATTCTCACAGCGCCCATTAAAACGCAATGGTGCATATTAATACATCTGAGATTACCACTGTTTCAACCCATGGGGTGAATTCAGATTCATGGCACTATGAGCTTGTAGGATTAAAGCAACTTGCTCAAGGATGGCCCAAGTAAGGCTCCAGGAATGGAGGATCGAACCTGGAACCCTTCGACTGGGAGTCCCTATACCCTCTCCACTACTGTACACTATCCTGCCAGTCCCCCAGCATCAGTACACTCTGAGTTTGTTCCAGTCCCCCTCTGAACCCGTCAGGGGACATCCTCTCGGCCAGAGCATGTGATGCAGTTCATGTTCCTTGGACTCTCTGAGTTACAGTCCAGGCTGCTGTCAGGCGCCCTGATCCTGCTCCAGCGTTTCAGGTGTTTTGAAAGCTGGCGTTGTTTCAGTGAGGCTGCTCCTCTGAGGGTGAACGGTGTCCTCCATGTCTGAAATATTGAAATGCTGCCTGGCGGCATTTCAGCAGGTTGGGTGGGGGATGCCGCGCTCATAGAAACAAAGGATGAGTGGCGTCACATGTTGACCACGTCAGAGCGCACGGAAACTATGCAGAAGTAATGACGGGAGGAGAATGTGACAATCGACTTAATCTGTTAATCTAATTATCCAATTAGTTAAGGCGTGAGCGACTTGCACATGATGACAAAACAGATTGTCTCATATGAGTAAAATGAACAAAGTCTTTTGTGTGTGTGTGTGTGTGTGTGTGTGTGTTCATATGTATGTGCATGCGTGTGTGTGCGTGCATGGGTGTGTGCATGTATGTGTGCTTGTGTGTGTGTGTGTGTGTGTGCATATGTATGTGCATGCGTGTGTGTGCGTGCATGGGTGTGTGTGTGTGTGTGTGTGTGTGTGTGTGTGTGTGTGTGTGTGTGTGTGTGTGTGTGTGTGGTAGGTTCTACGGCCGGCTGCTCCAGAGCCTGATGGAGTGTGACGAGGACACGGTGGGCCGCGTGCGGGCCAGCATGGTGTCCCGGCTGGGCCCAGAAATGACCCTGCTGGTGCAGCTGCTGCAGAGCAAGGCCTGCCCGTCCGCCAGCGCCGCCACCGCCTCCGTCTCCGTCTCCTCCGCCGCCGTGCCCACCGGGGTGGAGGGCCGCGGGGGCTGGCGGTGGGCCTCGGGGCCCCACATGTACAAGGTGCCCCCCAGCCTGCGGAGCAGGGACTCCGGCGCCGGGCACATCGGGAAGAAGCGCGCGGTCACCGACGGCTCCTAACCGCCTCCCCCTCGCCGCGCCGGGAGAACGCCTCCGACGAAGAGTCCGATCACGACGAAAAGCACAGACGACCGATTCCATCCCCCTCCTGCTAGACCGGACGTCAAAAGAAATATGTACCTCTATGAAACTCACCTTAAGCTGTTCACGTCGATATGGAAGTTAGATTGTTGTTGTATGTTATCTATCCTTTACGCTTCAGGCGCCATTGACTGTTCGCTACAACCTTTTCAACGCCGCCATTATGGAACCTGTGGCTGTTTTTATGTCAAGCAAGACAGTCATGTTTCCTGTTCCTCTCCTCCCCGCCGCTCAGAGAGAAACCCCAGCAGAGGTCTCGTGGGACCAAGCACAAAGCAGCCCTACTGGTTCACACCTCTACTGCACCAGGGGTCCATGGTTTGAAAAGCACACACATACACACACACACACACACACACACACACAGAGACCACGCCATCATGCGTCTGTTCATCCAGGAAAGTCCGTCTCAGAAGAGCATTGTGTCCGTGTTTTGGATGTTTCTGATGAACAACCAAGTAGTGCGCATGTGCTCTGGAAAATGAGCTTCATCTTCTGCCATCTCGTCTCGTATCCTCGGCACTAAGTCCCCCCCCCCGACAGCTCCAGCTCTCTGGGGACATTGCTCTGAGGAGGGAGGTTGGTAGTGATGGGTTGGGACGGGGGGGTTCACCATAATCTATGAAAGGTTACCTTAAAAACTGACCAAATAACCGACCAACTGCCCTAAATGCTATTCCTGAGATACCAAAATAGTGTAGAGCCATCGCACAACACGTCTTGTTTTCTGAGGGCCGGATGAACTCCATGATCCTTGAGGGAAACGCATCTCAGATCTTTCTTCAAGGACATGGACTGCCATCTCTCCTTCAGAAAAAAGCGGTCTTGCGTGTGTCGCCTCCAGACCCTGCAGACTGCAGAAGACTGCTGCGCTCTATGCTACACAAGGGACCATGTTGCTGGATTCTGTAACCGGTTTGATGATGAGGGTGTCCGTCCTACACACTGGTCTCCAGTGGGGGAAAACCATGAGAATGACTATTTAAAAGCCTTGTTGGAATGATATTGATATTTATTTTCCTACAATATTATTTAATATTTTTTGGGTTTATTTTGTGGCATTATAGTTATTTTTTTATTTTTACTTATTTCAATGATAGACATTTTAAAGATGCAGTTATATCACAGCTCCATGTGAGGACACGAGCTCCATGTTAAAGAGGTTAGTGGACACTAAGTTGTGGCTGAACAGGACGTGCGTCATGACTCTGTGCTGGACATAGGGCGTCGGGTTGGCCATTCATGTCAGTTATCTCCATATGTTGCAGGGAGGCCACCCCCAAAACAAACCATAGCTCAAACAGATACTGGTGCAAAATGACATCTTGGACCTTAATAATTGTATTGTATTTTCTGTGGCAAGATGTAAAACGGTGTATAATAATACAACCCCAATGCATTCGGTCATAGCTAGCACGATGCAGACACAACACAATCACCCAAGGGCCATGGTAGTCTAATAATTGGAGTTCTGTGATGTTCATGTCTGAGGGCGTCGACCTCACTAGCTCCTCCATTATGTCATTAAGCGTTAGCTGCAGTCACATGCTAATGTAGCGATGGAAACCTTCCTGAGAGATATACGGAATAAAGGAACTTAGTACCAGACATCACTGACTAACCAGTATTTCTTTCCTATTTTATCTCCACACACAAAAACACCAAGCCATTCCAAGCCCTTCTGACCCCTAGTGACCTCGCCTGACTGGACTGTGGTTCCCATCCCAGCCCTCCAGTGTTGATTGTACAAAAGGGGATACAAATGGGCCATATTTCTACTTTTTTTTGCCAGCTAGAGAGAGAGAATTGAACATCTGAGATTGAATGTAATGAGTTTGTCCAGTATAGGTTTGCGTGGACAATCGTTTAAAATCATGACACTTTGTACAGTCATACAAACTATGTTGGAGGTATCGTTATGCTAATGTTTCCTCTTTGTACCATGTGGATGAGCAGTGGTGCTGAGACACTAGTCTCAAACTAGATTCACTAATGACATAACTATTTGTGCAAAGTACGAATTCCCCTGAACTGGAAGATATGATGAATTGAAAGACTTGCAGGCACAGCTATGGTCAATATGTTGCAGTTACACTTAGTGGTCCAATTTCTTTCAAATGTAAAGACCTATGACTTTTCTTTTAACCTTACGTTCTGATAACCATTTAAGTTCATTTTGAGGTAACCTCTACTTCAGAAAAGTAAAATCAATTAGCATATGGATTCCCCTTTCATACGGAAACATTGCATGCCAGAAAAATTATTTAGGGTCAGGGTTTTTTTTTCTGCCAAAAACTTTTGTGATGTGATGTTAAGATGTCAAAACTATGCAATAATATCACACACAAAGGATTCATAGCCACACACAATGTCCTTTTGTTCATTCAGTGGCCACAGTTACTGCAGGAATGAAAGCAACAACATGTAAATAGTCTCATCCTACAACTGGGAGGGGCTACCTGCTCATCACTTCCTGTTCCTGTCCCATCAGCCGTCTCTCTCTTTCTCTCCCTCCCTCTCTCTCTCCGTCTCATTCCCTCTCTCTCCCTCTCTCTCTCTCTCTCTCTCTCTCTCTCTCTCTCTCGCTCTCTCTCTATCTCTCCTCTTAGAAAAGAGAAGCATTCTCCCAGGGCTACTGGGAGCCCAGAGACTGGTCAAACTGGTGTATCTCCCTAATGACACACACTGTGTTTAATCTGCACTTTGCATTTAACCACTATGAGGGCCTTGAGACCTTCAGCATGTGCATCTTAAACACACATTAAGGCAGTGGAAGAGGAGTCCGTCTGAATCTATTGTTCACTAGGTGGTCGGTCGTTGCTCTGTTGATATATCTGTCTCTTTGTTGTCCATGAAGCCCACCAGTTGCTGCTAAACACGCCTGTTCTCCCCTTGATGCCGTCCCCCTTGAGACCCCAACGCTGGGGCCGCTTTCTTCTTTTGTACCCCCCAATGTTGAGTGAAACTGGCATTAGTGGACATTGAAACGTCCTCATGTGGGATTTGGGATTCCTTTTCTCTGTTTTCTGTAAACTTGTATCATTTGTTATTCCTCTTCTTAATTAACTTTAACAGGTAGTGCAACTTGTTTGCTGTGTTTTATTATTTTATGAAGAGTCATATGTTTGGGTCACTTGGAGAATGTACCTGTCTATTGAATGTGTCTGTTGTGATCAGATCAAGAAACCTAACATCACCCCGTGAAGGCTGTCAGGAAAATCACAAAAACTCAACGATGCAGGAACAGTAAAAAACCTTTTCCTTTTACAGTGGGTCAGGTCAGGCTGACTGACTTGTGCTTTTCTGTCCCAGCACTATGGGGACTTTACTCCATCGGGAATATAGTCTATAGGGACTCGACTCTATAGGGACTAGACTCTATACAATATAGAGGGACTAGACTCTAAAGGGACTAGACGCTATAGGGACTATACTATATAGGGACTATACTTTATACACTTTTTAGGGACTAAACTCTTTAGGGACTATACTCTCTAGTACTATATGACTATACTCTATAGGGACTATACTCTATACTCTATAGGGACTATACTCTCTAGGACTATACTCTATAGGGACTATACTCTATATGGACTATACTCTCTATACTCTATAGGACTATACTCTCTATACTCTATAGGACTACACTCTATAGGACTATACTCTATACTCTCTATAGGGATTATACTCTATTGGGACTATGCTCTCTATAGGGGCTATACTCTCTATAGGGGCTATACTCCCTATAGAGACTATACTCTCTATAGGACTAGACTCCCTATACTCTATAGGGACTAGACTCTCCCACTCACAGCCCCTGACCCCTCATGGTACTCATTCCTCTCAAGACTTGAAATAAAAGCGTGCTTAAAACAAAATCAGAAGGCTTCAATGACCAGTAAACAATAACAATAGACAGGAAATAGAAAATGTACATTTATTTTATTATAAAACTCTAATGTTACTACGGACTGGGGGAAATAACTGAAGCCCTGAAACAGATGCTATGATACGCATGATGGATCCTTGTGAATCACTTGCACTTTAAATCTGCCCATCTCCATATATACCCTACTGTGTATATGGATGGGCTCTCTCTGTACTGAATAGTCATGAAGATACGAATACATCGATTGTGTGTATTTTGTTGATCAGAAATAAAACATTTATCATATCTGGCATATGGTACGAAATGTGTGGCTCACTGTTATTTCACGACATTTGAAAGTTCAACGTTACACAGAAAGCTTTCAGATATGGTCGACACAGAGTTCCTCACAAAGGGCTCTCCTATTGAAGTTGTCCAAACCAGAACAAGCTGAACCAAGACTGCAACGCCATCAGTCCCAATCTGTAGTCGCCTGCTCTGACCTCCACTCCATGATCAACCCCAAAAACTGACCAGAAACTGCACACATGTAGACAATGTTCAAACATAACCGAACAAAGCAGCCCAACTCAAATGAACTCTGCCCACCCAACACTGGTACACAGATACTTGATCCAAAGTTATCATTTGAATTAAAATCCATACTTTATTTTGTTTCCTCTCCTATTTTTACCCGTCGTCCCCTGAGGGCCTTTATTGAGTGGAAGATGATATTTCAAAGGATCACATTTTAAGATAAAGCACTCTTGCAGCCTGGTCCTGGGTCTGTCAGTGGCTCTGGGAGCTTGAGAACAGTGAAGAGAGCATTTCACAGGCGTGTCAGCATAGCACACACACAGGTGTCCATCACCCACTAAGGGAATGATCCCTTTAGGCAGCCGTAGTTAGTGTTCTGAGTGACACCTCTGTTTCTACCTGTGAACTATTGAATGGTCCTTCGAATCGAACCCACCAGAGGGGTCTACTCCTCAGAGGGTTGGGGAATGAAGTATGATCAGGGAACAGCCGCACCACCTCCAGATGAATAATGAACTTTCTTAAAGTTGAGCCCAAACGCGCTGAAACTGCAGAAGTGGCTGTTTGGTTTTTCCGAGAGCCTGAGGAGGAAAGAGTTTACAGCAAGAACGGCTCCGTGGACATTATCTCAGTCAGAGATATCATTTCATGCCTATTTAGAGGAGGAAGTTCCTGTAGGGCTCTCTCTCTCTCTCTCTCTCTTCCGGTCTCTCTCGCTCTCTCTCTCTATCTCTCTTTCTCTCTCTTCCTTTCTCTCTCTCCTTCTCTCCCTCCCGCTTCCTTTCACCTTCTCTCCCTCTCTTTTAATTTGTCTCTCCCTCCTTCCCTCTCTCTACCCCTCCTTCCCTCCCCCTCCCTCCCCCTCTCCCCCTCTCTCCCCCTCCCTCCCTCCCCCTCCCCCTCCCTCTCCCCCTCTCTCCCTCTCCCTCTCTCCCCATCTGCCCCTCTCCCTCCCTCACTCACTCTCCCCTCTCTCCCCCTCCCTCCCTCCCTCTCCCCCTCCCTCCCTCTCCCCCTCTCTCCCCCTCCCTCCCTCCATCTCCCCCTCTCTCCCCCTCCCTCCCTCCCTCCCTCCCTCCCTCTCCCCCTCCCTCCCTCCATCTCCCCCTCTCTCCCCCTCCCTCCCTCCCTCCCTCTCCCCCTCGCTCCATCAGTAGCGCTCTGTTCTCATGGATAGGTGATGCTGCAGCACTGCACACATCATGTCCTTCTCCAACAGAGACACTCTCCTCCCGGTTCATCAATGAATCCACTTCAGCACTAGAACATGCCATACACCTGAATGACGTTTGTTTCTTGTTGCTTCGTATCGACTCACTTCTAAATGGTTTGTTGTTGAAATTTAAACTGTTGGGGAAACACAGCTCTAAAACATCTGAGCCAACAAGTGTTGGCTGATGAGCTTTGTCGTCACCCCACCCCTTTGTCCCACTCAGATACTCACTGAGATGTCTGGATGGACTGACCCCATGGGGTGTGTTGAGCAGGCTCCCTACAAGGTGAGCAGTGTGGAGAAACCATGAAGAAGGATCATTTAGTTGACTCTGTCTCAGTCTCCACATGTTGAATCCTAAGGCATCCCTCCAGCGTGGAGCCTCCTCTCCTCTGTCTTTCAAGCCTTTCTTCCCCGTCGTTATGAGGCCCCAGTGTTCCCCTCATGAGCCACTGGGATGTACTTCTATGACATGCAACACTGGTTGTCAACATGTGGCAGAATGTCTCTGAATGAGCCGAATGAGCTCCACAATGTCTGTGTGGTTCAAGAGTTGACGCCGGCATGTTCCACTCAAGACAAAGAGGAGGACCCTGGAGGGGCAGCATGATGACGGCGTTGGCATCAATCTGAAAGCTGCCAACGCGTCCCACATTGTTTGCTCTTCTTCCTCCTGACCTTGGGTCCCGGCGGCCGGATGGCACCAAGCCCCCAGCACCCAGCCCGCAGCAACCGGCACCCAGCACGCAGTTTTACCGGGCAGGAGAACAATGAATCGTGGGTAGTGTGGCCTCGGCCCTCTCGCTCTGTTCATTAGGCCCTCTGCTTTCCCCTGAAGCCAGCGTCTCTTCATCAGCAGCGTGACCAATCAGATGTGCAGTGAAACAGAGTCTGACTGGAGCAGCGCACGATTACATCCCCTCCAATCACACCAGCAATCTTTCCACCATCCTGTCAATTCTGGAGGAAAATGAGACGGAGAGAGAGATGAGGAGAGGGGAGTCTATGTTCTGCAGGCCCTGCTCTCTCTCTCTCTCTTGGAGTCCTTTATTTGGGGGAGGACGGGGATAGTAACTATATATATGGATGGATATGGATATACTGGATATATAGCTACAGAGGGACAGATAGATGGATGTGCACGCCATCACTGATAACTCTGTCTGTCCATCATAGGACAGAGTAGTAGAGCAGGAGTGCACTGTTCATCTCACTGTATACGTGACAACATTGTTACGTATGCTTTGATTCAGGTTAAGAAAACGAAATAAAAAATGTAACCATGATAACATGTGTGAACCACTGCACCTAAATGGCAACATACAACACAAAGTAACAGATTTCATGATGAGTTTGTTTGTTTGTATTGATAAGAAACCTGTTTGAAGGAATAATCGTATTTGCAGCCTGGCAGTTGTGACAAATGTGGTAATTTAGGGACACTTGGTGTCCAAAAAAATGCCATTGGAAGAAGATTCCTAGAATGCAAGCAAGACCTCTCGTTCCGGCTCTCTAGATCACCACAGTGTGACAGCGACATCTAGTGGTTGAACAGCACATGGCGACATAATCCGTTAATATCCAAGCAGCTGTCGCTTGCTGTTTTGATATTATAGGATTATATCAACATGTGCTGCTAACAGGGAACAGGAGGGGTGCTGGCTTGATCCTGGGCTCCTCATGAAAACGATGTCCAGGTGTTCATGAGACACCTGACACTCTTTAACAGCTCCCTACCTCAGCTCATTGTACATGTTTCACGTCATTGTGTGTGTGTGTGTGTGTGTGTGTGTGTGTGTGTGTGTGTGTGTGTGTGTGTGTGTGTGTGTGTGTGTGTGTGTGTGTGTGTGTGTGTGTGTGTGTGTGCGCGCACATTGATGAATATATAATTATAATTACATGTCATTGTTGTTATTTCTGTATTCACACTGTATGAGTCAGTAAACCCTATATATTCTCGAAAACGTTTATTTGTATGGTTGCCATTGTCCTCAGAGATCACATAAAGGCCAGCAGGGATTATCAGAGTGAAAGTACAACATGCTGATTGTTCATTGAGTGCAGTGCTTCACTTTTGCAAAAGTTCCTTGTTTACCATTCATAAACACTAATCCACGCTATACTGTATTAATAAGTGTACGCCGGCCCCTTAAGAACAGGGAGAGGCCCTTGTCAGAGTGTCTGTGTCTGTGACTGCGTGGGGTGTTAGGTTGCACCACTCTTCACCTCCTCAAAGTGGTTCAGTTGAATTGCTGGTCGTTTCAATCTCACGTAACGTTTTGATGAGCGTCTTCACAAGCACATTGGTCATAAGAGCGCGGCGGTCTGTTACCTGAATGAGCAGGGGGCTGGATCCTCTTTCAGAAGCTATCATCCTCCTGTTTGACTGTATGATGAATTAGGGGTGGTTTGTGGTAAACAGTACTTAGCTACCTTCTTGAGTTACAGTGTGAGGACAAATGGTGGAATCAATAGAGAGGTTTGATGAAAGCTACTCGGAGGCAGGGAGGGACCGTAAGTGTTGCTCCGAGCTGAGAGGACATATCAGCTCATTAAGTCATTGAGCCATCAAACTGACACCTCGGAGCCACACGGCTCTGATGGCCGAAGTGTCTGTCACCTCTGGTGGAGGTGGAAGAGGATCTTTGTGGCGTTTGTTCCCCAAGATGGAGTTTGTTTCCAACATCGTCTTCAAAGGAGCACTTTCTAATTGTGCATCACATTTCAAACGCTCAAATCCTTTACATTAAAAAAAAAAAAAAGTTAAATCACATGGGTACATTTAATTTAGAGTGCACGTAAGACAATAGCTAATAATAAATAATATTGATAATATTAGTTGTTATAAAATATAGAAAATATGGTTTTATCAAACACACAGATATTGTGTTTAGGAACTAAATGTCTCAACAGAGAGTAAACAAGTGTTTGTAGAGGAGAACTGCCGTTTTTTCTCAACCTAACTAAAACTGACTCAGACCTAACACATGGGCCTTGACATTTATTTTATCTTTGTGTATAATGTATGTTTCTTAAAGGTCCCATGGCATGAACATTTCACTTTATGAGGTTTTCTAACATTAAGTTGAGTTCCCCTAGCCTCCCTATGGTCCCCCAGTAGCTAAAAATTGCATTAGGTGTAAACCGAGAAGTAGCTATCTTACTCCGTCTTTGAAAAAGGATCGCTGAAACGCTTTGAATTGGGTTCCGGTCAAGTATGACGTCATACGGGACCAGGTTACCTCCCCTTTCTCTGCTTGGCCTGTCCAGAGAATTTGGCCCGCCAATGAGACAATGAGCTAGGACCGTGCGAGCGCCACATGTGTGTGTGTGTGTGTGTGTGTGTCTGTGTGTGTGTGTGTGTGAATACACACACTGTAACGCAAGTGTTCTTTGTTATTTGGATAACCGTTCTGCTGTTGGGTGTTATGGCGCATAACACGCGTCGGGTTGATTGAGAAGGAATTGGGAACCGCGAAATGGAGGAGAAGGGGATTGTTGCCCGCGATTGTTGACCGGGGTTGTCTGCGTCGGGTTGGTTGAGAAGGAATTGGGAACCGCGACATGGAGGAGAAAAGTATTGTTGCCCAGGATTGTCCGTCGGAGCCGGGACCCCGGGGGCCACAGTTCCCAATTCCTTCTCAACCAACCCGATGCAGACAACCCCGGGCAACAATCCCCTTCTCCTCCATTTCGCGGTTCAGTCTTCTCTTCAATTGCGTTAGGTGTAAACCAAGAAGTAGGTGTCTTGCTCCGCCTTTTCAGGATCGCTGAAACGCTTCGATTTGCGAGCTGGCCCTATATGACGTCATATGGGGCCATGTTACCTCCCCTTTCTCTGCTTGGCCCGCCCAGAGAATTTGGCCCGCCAATGAGACAATGAGCTAGGACCGTACGAGCGCCACAAGTGTGTGTGTGAATACACACACTGTAACGCAAGTGTTCTTTGTTAACCGTTCTGCTGTTGGTGTTATGGAGCATAACACGCAACACAATAACGCAAGCTTGCATAAAGCTCCCATTTGGTGAAAAGACTAGACTGCGTCAGGTTGGTTGAAAAGGAATTGGGAACCGCGACATGGAGGAGAAAATGGGGGGGGGGGGTGTTTGCCGTGAGAAAGTGGATGTGTGGCATGTGTAAGCAGGCAAAAACGTGTGTCACGCGGTGAAACCGTGAGACAGCTCTGGACCCAGGACTTATGTAGATGTATGTCCTCATGTTGTGCACTGTGTTGCTGTGGGCTGCAGCATGCTCCTGAACCCCAACGGGGGGGGGTAGTACTGTATGTTGTGGCCCTGCACCCCTAAAAATATTAAGCTAAATTAAGCTTAATAAATATGCCTGAAGTCTTACGTCTTCAAGTGAAGTAACATATGTTAAGTGTAAATGTTTCAATATAATGTTTCTATATATAGGGTTCACACGGTAGGCCCTATATCCTGCTGTAGGCCTGCTCTGTCTCTGATCTGAGTGATGAGAACAGTAGTTAGTGATCAGTCCAGAGGGCAAACAAACCAGTCCAAATCCGAGAGTCCCATTGGCCCACGATCTGGGGAGGTCTTCTCAAAGGACCAACAGGTAATCCCCCTCTCCAGGTTCACGCAGTGAGACACCTCATCTTCCAATGACGCCACTGGTTAGAGTCAAGGGTACCCAGGAATGTAGTGGTCTTTACATCTTAACTGGAACTCTTCCTTCATTCAAAAGCAAAAGGGATGAGTTTCCATACCGTCGCGTTAACGCCGTTTTCAGTCAAGGATATACTTCAGCTGGACCTTCATCGCACATCAGAAGACCGGTTCCGGCTGTCTGCTCGTGCCGCCTCCATGCCCAGTTTAGAAGTCACCCGACCGGAAGACGCGCTTGCCCGGCTGGAGAGTCATCACCGGGATCAGCGCGTTCCGGGGACGCCGTCGAAACGCACCGGGAACTTCGATACCCGGGAAACCCATTTATTACCAGAAGTCAAAGCTTATGACCGGGGTGAGTTTGCAGTTTGCACACACTGAAACACACACACACACACACACATACACACGCACGCACGCACGCACGCACGCACGCACGCACGCACACACACACACACACACACACACACACACACACACACACACACACACACACACACACACAGGGCTATCTCACGGTTGCGAAGTTGGGTGAGATAGTTTGACGCACAATGTGGGCAGAGGCCTTGGTGAAGATCTAATTGGCGAACATATAGTTAAGATACCTATTTTGGTTTTATAAAAGCCTATTCATTTGGGCCTTTATAGTGAAATACCGGTCAATATCTCAGTCATTGATGGGCTATTGAAAATGTACACATTTAGTGATTGTTCTTCGCTATGTTTTTGTGTGTAGAAAGCAGTGGCCAAGACATTTCTCCTCGCCCCGTGAAGCCCAAGGCCGCACAGCCACCACGGCCTCGCGTTCTATTCTCCGCGGCCCAGGTGGCGCAGCTGGAGCGGCGCTTCACGCAGCAGCGCTACCTCTGCGCGGAGCAGCGGGACGTCCTGGCGCACCTGCTGCAGCTGACGTCCACGCAGGTCAAGATATGGTTTCAGAACAGGAGGTATAAATGCAAGCGGCAACGGCAAGACCAGTCGTTAGAGCTCGCGGGCTACCCGGCCCTCCCACAACCCCCGAGGAGAGTGGCGGTCCCGGTGTTGGTCCGGGACGGGCAGCTCGTCTGCCCGGCCGCAGGGGCCCGTGCGGCGGCAGGGCCGGGCGGTGGGGCCCTCGGGCCCTTCGGCCCAGGGTGTGGATATTACCGCCACACCGACGCCTTGTACGGCTACAACTACAACAACGTGTCGGTCGCTTGTCTCACACACCTCACCGCCGCTCAGACGTCTGACCGCCACCCGGCTGACCTGGGCCTGAGCGCTCGTTACGAACCTTCTGACGGGACGTTCAGCTTCGAACACATTCAGCCGTTAAGGCTCGATTAAAATGAGTTCATAGAAATCAAGCATCCATTTTTATTCATTGTCGTTTTTTAATTGCTGTGCTTTTACTTTTAATTCATTTGCCAATTTGTTGAACAAAAAACTATGAAAAGGCCGTTGCTCGTGTCATAGTAGGCCTATCAAATAATGTTTGGTTAATTGTCTTTGAAATGAATTAAATTCCATTTATCTTAAAGGCTAGGCCTGTAGTTAATATTGTGTCATCTGAAGGCCTAAATATGTAATTTGATTGAAATGAATTGCCGCTTATTAGGCCTGTTGTTCATTTAATTCACATGATTAATTAGGAATAATCTTACATGAACCTATAAATGCTGAATTTATTACCCTTAGTTCGGTTATTGAAGTAGAATTATATGGTTGATAAACCACACCGTCCCCAGGCTGTTCCCCTCCCCCCCAGGCTCAGAAATGTTTTATCAAGCACCCATCGAATACTGCTGGATTAAATGGCATGTGACCCAACAAGACAACCATCTTAAGTGCCTTATCAAACCCGAGTCATTATTGTGCCCTCGACAAAGCCTCGGAACACTTGGTGCGATAAGGCTGAGCGGCTCGTTCTGTGGGGGAAACACATTCGCAGACAGAGTGGCTCTTCGCCCTCTGACGCTCAATCAAACGAGGATCCAACTCATCTAACCGGTCACCGATCGATCGACTCCTAGATAGGCGGGGATCGGCCCTTCAGGAATTAGGCTGCTCATACAACACACTGCAGTCATCATAGAGTCACAATATCCCAATGAAACATGGGATTAATTACGCCGGATTGATTTATTATTATTTTTTTATATTTTTTTACTGAATCTGCAACTTTACAAATTCAAAGTTGTTATTCTGAGCTCATATATAATATCAATAGCTATGACATATATATTGCCTTTACATCTATAGAAAGAGAACCAACCTTGATAAGTGTTACTCACTTCATACAAGGCTCCATATAGGAACAAGATACTTATACTATCTAATAAAATACCAATACAACAATAATACCAATATGAAACACTGATATTAATACAAAAAATAACCAAAAATAGCAAAAGAAAAACACACACACACACACACACACATTACACACAGATACACACACACACACACACACACACACTTCATATTGCTTCATCACTTCATATTAAAATAATACAACAATCAGAAGTACAGCCTTAATAACTATCATACCAACTTGCTTCAAACGGCATGTCAGCATCAACAAGGAAACAAATGAAGTGAAAAACGAGGGTTTAGTTTACAGTCTGCAGTCAAACTAAGACACAAACACGAATGAGCCAACAGGCTGGCCCTCCAATCCAAAGCACCTCAAAGCTGCTGGGATTTCAATGTCATCTTTACCCAGACAGTGCTGAATCAACTGTAGAAAACACTGAACTCATCGCAGACAAAAGGAGAAACTAAAAGAAAGCAAAGGCAACGGAAGATTGATGGCTCAGAGGGAGACATGTTGACATGTCGCTAGCAAAACAGTAGCACACATTAGGGCCTGGCAGAGACAAACGCCTTCCTGGGTCAGGGGTCAGACAGTGTGCTACAGCAACGTCTGGTGAAGAAACAACAGCAGAGGAATGAACAACACGTGAACAACACAGTTATGAGCGCTGGGCAGGTACACAGGAGATGATTGGAGAGGAAACGGTTTGTCTGGCTGCACATTGCTATCGGCCTTCACATCACAGAGGCTGTCAGGAAGACGGCATCAAGGTGAAATAGGACAGCGAGCGTGAACTTATGGCTTTCCAGGCCGTGAAGATAAGGATCCACGGGCCCCACTATAAAGACACCAGCTGGACCTGACAATGGCATCACTCCTCACACACATCAGTGCTCACACAATCCTGTGCCTGTGAGAGTGAAGGTGTGTACCCTCACATCTGAGGGTGGACGTGCACCTGGCGGAAAGTGTGTGTGACAGCTATGTCTTCGGAACAAAGGGTTTAGAAAGTGTATTCCTCATTCCTCCGTGGATTCCGTTGTCGTGTATTGTGTAACTGCGTCACACAAAAGCCTGTTTCAGTCTTACCGTCGTTCATTAAATGGCCAGTAACGTTGGAGATCTTTAAAGAGAGCATAAAGTGTGGAATAGAGCAAGATCTGGAAAATAAGCAACCCCAAAATGAGATTCCCCTCTGCCCCTTTCCCTAACCTGAAGTGATTGACACCTGTGATTGACAGGCAAGAAGCATTCAGCTAACCAACAAGAGAAGAGGTTCCCTGAGTGGTCAGAACTGATCCGTAAGCAGTCTTAGATAAAGAGTGACCATACAGGTTCAGGCCCGGTCCACTGGCCCAGGGGCGTTTCACTCACTACAGCTAACGGGTGGCTGCGGCCTTTCTAACCAATCACACTCATCTAGAGCTACGGATATTATCTAGCACGTTTACCTCTGGATACCGCTCATCATGATGCTCACACATTTACACGTGACCCTAATGAAACGGGGGTTTTCTGAGGCTGAGCGAGAGATAAAGGCTCCGTGTGCATACCTAGAGGAGCCGCCGGCGCTGCCAGACAGACGGACGAGTCAAGGTGAATCCTATCACAGGAAGCATCTTAATACTATGTTGACAAGGCAGAGGCTAACGCTGCCGAGGAGAGCTAAGCACCTCGACGTGCCTGAGACCAGGTGTCTGCCAGCACGTCGTCTGACCGTTTGGAGTTTGTATTTTGCTCTAAGTGTTTGAATATGACTTTAGAAATGTCAGCGAGAAAAGGAAATGTATCTTGAGTCTGAGGCCTGAAGACGCTTGAATGTTACGACTCAGCCGAACTATTGGTTTAGGTGTGAAAGGGATAGTATATCGGCTCCCATTACACGGTCACCACGCAGTCACCCAACGTTGTTCCTCACCGCAGGGGGGGCCTTGTTAATGGAGGTAAACAAGGGGCCGTGGTAATGGAGGTAAACAGGGCAGGGGCCCGGAGACGCAGCTCGTTGGTCACCCCTACGTCCCGGGAGGCGGGGGGGGGGGGGGGGGGGGGGGAGGAGGTGGGGGGGCTGGTGGAGGAGGTGAGGTTGTCTAAGGGTTACCAGCGTCCCCGTCACCCTCCCCCTGACTAACAAGGAAAGATGTCTGGCTGGAGTGTGGAACAACAGCACAGAAACACATGGGGACCATGTCAGTGTGTCCGTCCCGACGTAATGTGCAGAACACATTAGCCCTGCTCTGAGGGTCTGGCCACCCAGCCTGCACTCTGACCCCCCCCCCCCCCCCCCCCCCGGTGAGGACTACCAGGGGTCAGGGCCTATGTGGGCCCTGCTGAAGGCCTGGTCCCGGGGCAGGACTCTATTCTGTCTCGAGTAGTGAGTTATCAGACGCATCATGATCAGATAATGTTGGTTCGCGAGTCGCAAAACCAAACCAGCAGCGCTCTGGAGATCTCTCCCTCGTATTGCTGTTAAAGGTCAGATATATGAACTACTATCAATGGCCTGTTGACATTAACAATGGGCCACTAATTATTCATTACATTTACATTTACGGCATTTAGCAAACGCTTTTATCCAAAGCGACTTACAATAAGTACATTTGTCAGAAGAAGGTGAAACAATATATCGCTGTCGGTACAGTAAGGATGTTCAGAGAACCAAGTGCAAAGCACTAACAAGCGCTAGGTTAACCCATTCCCCATATACAACAATTCATGACTTTAGTGTTATACTTTTCTGTTTTACTTTGATCTATTTAAATATATAGGCTATATACTCAACCCCATTCATTTTGTTTAAAACAATTTGTTAGTAATTGCTGTGTAGTATTGAGGAAGTGAAAGGTAAGTTCCAGATCTATTTGTCTTAGTGCTCAGGGCTTTGGATAAGTACCTGCCCCACCTCCCGGCTCCTCAGAGCTGTCACCAGGGGCCCTCCCCTGCTGCCTTTAATGGACACGTTTAGGCTCCAGGCACTTTGAGGGAAGAGGACACAAGTCTCACTGACTTCAGCCCGAAGCACTGAGTGCGAGGAGAGCGGATCCTAAGAAGTGTTCAATCTGTGGCTCGGGGGAACATCGGACATGTCTCACAGACCGCGACCGCTGACCTCGTTCCTCATCGAAGACATTCTTTCTACGGATGAAAGTTCGCGTTTTAATGGGACTACGTTTTGGACACACAAGACGGACACGGGTCCACAGTGGGACAGACATCCCGGAGAAGTCTCCAAGCAACACTTTCAGCAGTCCTACCTCGGAGCGCGCAAAGGTAATTGAGTGCATTTTTTTTTAAGTGGTTCAGTGTGCAGTGAACAGTGGTTCAGTGAGCAGTGTGCAGTGTGCAGTGAGCAGTGATCGACGGCTAATGAGACCTCTCGTTTACAGACGCGCCAGGTCCAGAGTCCGACGACATGGAGGAGGACAGCCGCTTCACCGCCGCGGGAAAACAGAAGCGCTCCCGCGCGGCGTTTTCGCATCTGCAAGTCCTTGAACTTGAGAAGAAATTCAACCACCAGAAATACCTGTCGGCCCCGGAGAGGGCTCACCTGGCCACCTGCCTGAGACTCACCGAGACCCAGGTGAAGATCTGGTTCCAGAACCGGAGATACAAGACTAAGAGGAAACAGACCAAAGACTTCCAGCAGCCGGAGAGCTGCGGTGTGGAGGAGCAGGACATCCTCCGCTCCTCCGTGCTCAGCTCCTTCTACCGGTCCTGTCTGTACCGGCCTCTCCCCGGGGAGATGGGCGGGCTGTGGGGGCCACCGTTCTGGTGACGATGGGGACATGCCCAGGACAGTCGTGAGCGCACTTTACGCATACCTTCTGATATTGTGCGACAAAAAAAACGTATGTTTGTTTTTAAGGACACCTTTATTTTATTATATGATTTTATTCAAATCGATATGAGAGAGGAAACCACCTTTATCACGAATGCATATGAACATAATCCGAAGTAACGACGAGCCCCATCGGGTACTTTAAGTGCTCAGGAACTCCTTTTAACCACAGGACTGAGGGGTCTGAGGTAAAACCATGTGGAGAAGTTCACCAGCATTTGTAATATCTTTGAATAATTATTATTGCCTTATGCTTCTCCTTTTCCTTCGACCGTTTCTCTCTAGGTCCAGTCTCCATAATTGCTCAATTAGGAAGGCGCCATATTTCTATTTATAGCATGGGAGCTGTTACAATGGCATTATTTTATAATTGTTATAACTGCGAGGTCCAGCCTCAATGAACGAAGCTATGGCCGATATGCGAGGGACCTATGCATGATTGGAAATGTATAATAAAAAAGAGAAGAGAGATGAAGTGTGAGTTTTAATAATACCATTATGAATACCATTGCTATCTGATTGTATCACGCCTTTTTCATGTTATTTCATTTCGTTGTTCGTTAGTTGTCATTCATGTTCTTATTATAGATACTTAATTTCAAATAATAAGCAATAGGGCCATATGTCTCACCTGACCTTATATATTTTCTTATTAAGCATCTCTTCCGCCCAAGAGGATAGAGATGGAAGCTGTAGATACACATGTTTACGTATACGCGTACACACATACACATATAAACACACTTACATCGCTGGCAGCTCTCACACTCAAGGGTGTTATGTATTTTTAGGACATTAACAAAGATACAATGTGTTGCATTTTAACATCCTCGTCATCCTCATCCTCCTGCATTTTAATATATGGATTTAAAATAACAGTGTTTGAGATTAAACATTAAGTTATGAATCACAAACATGAACTGATATGTAAACTGTTCTCCAAAGGTTGATTCTGAACAGTATCAACAAACCCACTGGATCCTCCATCCCCTGCACACACTCTATAATTAACACTACACTACTCCTACATTTATCATACTAACTACTATTACTAATGAACCACTGGTCTCCCTCCTAGACGGTCTGCTGTCCGTCTGACTGTCTGTCCAACACATCAGGCTGGGGACACGTGATGACGTGTCACACCTCTTACTCTCCATCCAACACATCAGCCTGGGGACACATGATGACGTGACTCTGAGCTCTTACTCTCCATCCACTCATTGGATGACCGTGGGTCTGCTGTCACACGATGATGTCATAGAGTAGCCTGTGGAGATGAGATCTCCCTGATGTGAACAGCACTATCACCACACATCATGCGTTAACAACATACTGTATATAGATCTGGAGAAAAAGTCATTTTTAAAAGATAATAAACTCTGGCTCTGACGGTAGACTGCATCTTGACATTATATGACCTATTATGCATGTGGGTCGATTATGAGACAATATCTATGACTTGCTTACTCCATCATGAAGATGAATAGCGCTTCAGAAGACGCTTCAACAACTGACAACCACATTGTTAGTGTGTGTGTGTGTGTGTGTGTGTGTGTGTGTGTGTGTGTGTGTGTGTGTGCATGTGTGTGTGTTTTTTTATGTTATGTGTGTGTGTGTGTGTGTGTGTGTGTGTGTGTAATAGTATAAGTGTGCGTGTGTGTACGTGTGCGTGTGTGTGTGTGTGTGTGTGTGTGTGTGTACAGACATGTAGTTTGCCAGTCTGACTCTGTGTCCTCCTCACGGCCCACCAGATAAGATGCGGTTAGGATTTGGCGCTGAACATATTTACAGAGGTCATGTTTACAGGAGCACCAGTGAAGTGTGAGCAGGGGGGAGGGGGGGGGGGGGGGTGAGGGGTGATGGACGACAGATAAAGATGGAGGCATGATGATTGGCGGTGCGTCAGTAAACCTGTCCAACACGCTGTGACTCCCTGACCCCAGAACTGGGAGGCCTGTGTGAAGAGCCTGTTTCTGATCCTTCTCCAACCATGAGCTCACTGAGCAGAACAAAACAACTCACTGGTTATTAACGTATTGCTTCCAGATTATCAATACAAAAGGCTTTTGATGCAAGATCTGGACTTCCAACCGAATGTTTATACCCTCTACAGCAAACTAAAGTAAACTATAGTTTACAGTAGAGGTTGTTTGATTTCCAACCAGAGGTTCCTTGTTCAGAGCGTAGGATGCCGACAGTGAAGGTGAACCCAGGCTTCTCCACCAGACGAGAGAGAGAGAGAGAGAGAGAGAGAGAGAGAGAGAGAGAGACAGAGAGACGGAGAGACGGAGACAGAGAGAGAGAGCGAGCAAGAGAGAGAGAGAGGGAGAGAGAGAGAGAGACTGACAGACAGACAGAGAGAGAGAGACAGAGAGACACAGAGACAGAGACAGAGAGAGACAGAGACAGAGACAGAGAGAGAGAGACAGAGACAGGGAGACAGAGAGAGAGAGCAAGCAAGAGAGAGAGAGAGAGAGAGACCGACAGACAGACAGAGAGAGAGAGAGACAGAGAGAGAGAGACAGAGAGACAGGGAGACAGAGAGAAAGAGCGAGCAAGAGAGAGAGAGAGACCGACAGACAGACAGAGAGAGGGACAGACTGAGGGAGGCTGTAGAGCGTCATTATTCTTGGTTTACCTCAGACTGCAGCTCAGTCACACACATACGACACGGACAAGAGTCAACTACATAGGCTCAAATCAAACTGTTGTGTGGCTGGTGTGCTTTACCATTCCCACCAGCTCAATCAATCAATCAATCAATCAATCAATCAAACAATCTGTTATTAAGCCACCCCATGACATGTATTTAAACTAAAATGTTTTTGGTAAGTTTCTGGTTACTGGTATATTTTATTGCTGGACCAAAAGTCTCTTCTGAAGAACTATAAACATAAAACTATGACATCAACACACAGTCAAGGAACAAAACCTTAAGAGGGGCACTGTCAGCACCAGCAGCAGTAGAGGGGATGATGGAGGCTTTCAGAGGTAAACAGGTAATTAGACTTGGAGAGAGAGAGAGGATAGGATCTGTTATGACGGTTCTGAGGGCCTGGCGGTATCGTACACCAGCTACAGTACATCAGATAAACCAGCTGGGCAGAGCTGAGAGTTGGAGCTTTTGTCTGTCACACTGACACATTGTAATAATGCTTCCTTCCCCACAGGCTTGGAAGAGATACGGGGAAACACAGACGATGAGCACATTCCTCTGCCTTTCTAAGTATCTCCCCCCCCCCCCCCCCCCCCCCTCTCTCTGTCTTTCTCTCTTCCCCCCTCTCTTTCCCTCTCCTCTCTCCTCCCCTATCTCTCTTTCTCCCTCTCTCTCTCTCCCCCCCCCCTCTCTTTCTCCCCTCTCTCTTTCTCTCTCCCTCTCTCCTCCCCTCTCCCTTTCTCTCTCTCCCCTCCTCGCTCTCTATCCATCGCTCCCTCTCTCTCTCTGTCTCTCTCTCTCTCTGGTCTAACTGGTTTAGTGTGGGCCAGTGGGCCGGGGGACTGTGTGGTCGCCGGGCCATCCCGCCCCCCTGCTGTTGGGTAAACAGACAGATGTTCAGTGCAGATGGGCGAGCTGAAGAAACCTTCGCTACAAAGAGACTTTTGTGAGGGCACCAATATGCCGTGACATGCTAACAGATCAGCCCTGGGTTGATAAGACGGTTTGAAAAATATGAGCAGAACGGCCCGGATGTTATGACCCCTGCTGGCCGAGTCGTAAACTTCCTCGGAGAGTGTAACTGGATCCCACATGTAGCAGCACCGGTACGCCGATGGAGAGACTATACCGACGCATCACAACCATCTCATCTCTCTCTCTCTCTCTCCCCAAGAGTGTGTGTGTGTGTGTGTGTGTGTGTGTGAGTTTCTGTGAGTGTGAGTGTCTGTGTCTGTCTATGTCTGTGAGTGTCTGTGTGTGTGTGTGTGTGGTGGTCTGTCCACAACAGCCTGTTGTGCACCGGTCTGTTATCTCCCATCACATGTATAGAGACATTTGAGCTGAGATTACGGCTGCTTCAGATAGGGACGTAGAAGAGGGGCTGATTATTGTACAGCTCAGATAAACAGCCTGGTGGAGGCAGGGGCCTCGGAGCCAAACACAGAGGAGAAGGGGCCCCCAGAGGGCCTACGTGTCCAGCAGCACACCGCCCTATGATGAAAACATCCTTATGTAATACCTAATATTTCTTGAGATTTATTTTTCCTCTTGACTAGGCCGAGAGTGGAACTTTTCATAAATACTTTTTTTTTTTTTTCATCCATTAGTGCAAAACATTTTTTATTTTGCCATTAATGTGAATGTACATTTAAAATCTTGTGAAGTTAATAAAGGCCTGTACTTCCTCCTTGGCAGGAATTCCTTGTTCTATAAAGGGGATAACTTATAACTTATCTACAGTGCCCTCTGGCGGAATTGTTTGCACATTGCATGGATCCACATTTAAAGGTTACAAATATTTCAGCATGTGAATCATATAAAGATAATTTTCTTGGTAAACGATTGAACCCTTGGTTAAGGTATGCAAGCTTCCAAGACCCAACACACTTTAAACAAAAGTTGGAATGAGAGAAAAGCCATTTCAAAAAGAAGTGTAGATTAAGCCTTTTATTTCAGCTCCAGTGTTGCATACTGTAGCAGCGACACATTCTTGTTTGATTTCAGACATTCTTGCATTATAGATGGCACTCAAATCATTCCCATTTTAGTTGTATGTGCGTATACAGCTTCAGATATTTACACAATTCTAACCCTGCATAAGATGTCGATTGAACCTGCTGTTAAAACACCAAACAGCTATTGGCTACAATTCTAACAAATTCATTAAAAAAAAAAAGTAAATTAAATTGAACAACAAAAAATAATAATTCTGGTTGATTTAAATAAGTATGGGCATTACATTATGTTTATATATGTACATATATGCATCCCATAATTACATGTGTAAGACATGTCAAACCAATGTACTCCCAAATACAATGTATTTTGGGCCTTTAGCTTTGGTGTATTCAAGTAGGCATGTATATTTACATTAGTATAAGATTGTAGACCTATAAAATGTTACAACAAAAATGTGAAAAATGTCTTCATTTTGTTAACCCACCAGATGTCTTAAGGACATATTTAAGGGGCAATGATGGAGTGATCCTTGTTGGTTGCTGCTGAGTGTGTGGATGAGTGTCTGTGTCTGTATAGGTGAATGTTTCTGGTTGTGTGTGTGTCTGTATAGGTGAATGTTTCTGGTTGTGTCTGTGTCTGTATAGGTGAATGTTTCTGGTTGTGTGGATGGTCTTTAAAAAAAAAAAAGGAATTGGATTGTGTGAAATTACATTAATGACGTACTAATAACCTTAATATTTCTGTTCTCATACGTTACATTGTGCGTTAATCATTGAGTGCAGAGACTAAAATAAGCTCCGTCCCTCCAGGAGGACTGAAGCCTGAGGGACAGAAGGACCACCACGGACGGCTCAACACTCACGACGTAGTGGATGCTAAATGTGGACCACGGATAAAATCATGGACAGAATGAGATTAGGAAAAGATGGAACCCTAATCTTCCTTCACAAAAGGTACGCCCTTTAAGTCACTTAACAATTGTCACATTAATTGTTACGATAGGATTTACCTTTTTGAGGGGGTTGTTGGGAAGGGAATGGAGTGTAAAATGTAGAGCCTACAAAAGGTGAAAGACAAAGAGAGCACAGGACTTGTGCCACTGAATGCAGGAGTGGAAGCAAGGCTGATTTGGTCGGGTAGGGACATCACCACCTTAGCCATAAGCACACTGGCAACTGCCAAATGAATGGTACGAATGCATCGGGGCGTGGCATGTAAGAAGTCACGCCCAGGAACAATAGTTGTCCTAGAAAGAGATGACGGTGATACATACACTTCACTTTGGACCCATGGCTTGGACCTGCATATTGACATGCTGGAGGGAGGGACACACACACACACACACACACACACACACACACACACACACACACACACACACACACACACACACACACAGACACACACACACACACACACACACACACACACACACACACACACACACACACACACACACACACACACACACACACACACACACACACACACACACGTTGTGCGTGATTGGAGCAGTGCAGTACTGCACCTAAAACAAGGCGATATGAAGACCGCTGCGGTCTACAGCTCTGATACGGAGAGAGTGCGTGCGGTGCTCTCAGAAAGACGAAAATATAATTTTCAGCAATTAATAATCCTGTCAACAAGAGGACCACCGCTAACAATATCTGAACCCTCATTATGAGATCTGTGAGCCAGTAAGAAATATTGTAAAGACATAAAATGTTCACATGCCCTGTAAGAGCCTTTGAGAACCGAGAATAAAATAATGCCCCAAAAGCAGTTTGTTATAAAAACACTCAGAAGGAATGCAAGCAGAGAGCCCTGTGTTTGTTCCACACATATAAATACAAACGCCAGAAGAATGCAATGATAGTATAAATAAAAAGTTCCCATATTAGAACTATAAACACACGAGTGAAGGCAAACAATCAATGCACACAATGAGCAGAAGTGACTCGTGTGAGAGTTGTGGAGGGAGGAGGTAAACAGACGAGAATAGGCCTTTCTCTCTCGTCTGGCTGCCTGCTCGCCCGACGCTCCCCTCTGAAGGGCCACTCACGAGCGCTCGTTGGAAACAGGAACACAAAGAGTAAAGGTTGTGTAGGAAGTAGGTAGTGCCACGCAGTGTCACATTGCAAACCCCTTTCCTGGAAGCCCTTTGCAACGAGGCCCAGAAAACCAGTACGGCGCGGCCACGCCGTCACGCGGGTCTCTCCGCGTCGTCACACCGGACGCGCCCGCCATCACTCCGACACACCGCGACGCGCCCGGGTTTCTCTCGCTCTGTTCTTTGGCTTCCCTCGTGGCGGCTTCCCCCCCCACCCCCCCGACTACCGCAAGCCTTTGGCCGCCTCTCGCTCCAGCTGCTGCTGGGTTATGAAGTACTTGAAGAACTCGTACACCGACCAGGCGATGGCTGTAGACGGCATCTGGTAGATGACCCGCGCCTGCACGCCTTTAAAGAAGGCGGAGGCGCCGCCCAGCTGGTACACCGTCCTGAAGGCGTTGGCCATGCCAGTCAGGTGGCCGCTGACACGCATGGAGTCCAGCGCCACGTTCTCCTGCGTGTTGAGCAGCGTCTTGCACACGTCCAGCGGCGTGGTGATGGCGGCCGACACGGCCCCGGCCAGAGCGCCGGCCGCCACGTGGCTCCCCGGGTTGTACTGGCGCTGCGGGTTGAGCCGCTCCTGCATCAGCTCGTAGGTGATGAAGTGCACGGCCTGGAAGGGGATGTTCATGGTGAGCTGCGTGCTGTAGCTGCGGTAGAAGGCCCCCGGGCCCTCGGCGCGCGTCATGGTCCGCACGCAGTCCCACAGGCCCCGGTACGGGGAGTTGTACATCTGCATCCTCTGCTTCACCACTGGAGGGGGACAGGGAGGGTTAGGGTACGGGTCACAGGGTCACGGGGGGCTCAATAAAGACTGGGATCCTGAGGTTTTACCTTCTGCGGGGTTCATGATGGCGTCGTGGAGGACAGTCGCTATGCTCCCTGCTAGACCTGTAGGTATTCAGAGAAGAAGCAGCTCAATCAACACCATCGTGCACGAGGAAAGCCAGACATCATCCAAGAATTACAGTCGAGGACCTCTGAGTGTCCTTTAACCACTGGTTGGTGAACGGAGCCCAACGTGCAGGTAGCTCGATGAGGCGTTGAACCCGTACTGACCGTTAGCTAAGTGGCTGTTGCCCTTGCTCTGGAAGGTGTGGCTCAGGGAGTGCTTGGCCTGCTCGTAGCAGGCGAAGTAGAGAGCGTGGGCGGGGCCGGCGCCCAGCATGGTGATGTTTAGCCCCCTCAGCGGTCTGAACAGCCCCTCCGTCTGGATGATCCTCTTCAGGGCCTGGTAGACCCCGCTGTACTGGGCCTTGGGATCCGGCTGCAGGCTCTGCATCCTGGTCTAGGGGAGACGAGGAGAAGGAGGTTTTCATTGCGTGTCCCTCCCAACAACGTGTGCCTTCTGTCCACCGAGGTTATACAAACACAGTGCAGTGTGGAGGAGCTTGTTACACCTTCCACGCTCATTTCCAGTAAAGAAATACTAAATAAAGCAGCACGTTGTCTTACATCTAAATCCAATCAATCTAATTTGCTGTACAGCTAAAAAAAAACATACTTTTCATTGATCTGCTTATACTATACTTATGTAATTTCCCACCTGCTCCTTAACCCTGTGATTGCATGGCTACTGCGAAACCAATCCCTAATCCGTGTTCTCACTGATATAAATCCCAAATGATAATATTCTCAACAAATAAGATACTGTGCACAACGGTGCATCTTTTCACCTTTGTCATGCCCATTTAAACAACAATATATGCTTTTCCTGTTATAAGAGTACAGATGCACACATCCAAGCTAGAGTAAAGAGGTTAGACCTTCTGAGTACTGGTTAGACCTTCTGAGTACTGGTCTGACCTTCTGAGTACTGGTCTGACCTTCTGAGTACTGGTCAGACCTTCTGAGTACTGGTCAGACCTTCTGAGTACTGGTCAGACCTTCTGAGCCACAAGCTGAACACGATGGGATGCTTTGTGTCTCTGCTCTTTGTGCTCGAGCACTAGAAGCTTCTAATGTCAGGACCTCATTAAAGGACAGCTTCCACTGATATACGCTGGGCTCATTGAGAGGATTCAGGCTCATTACCAACATTTTCTTTGTGACTGTTGAAACTTGGAGATGATTCATCGTTCAGTAATAAAATGAGGACAGTAGAAACATTGGCCTAAAGGTAACAGACCCCTGGGCATCCCACATCATATGCTAATGTGTGCCAATTACCTTTCTGGGGACACAATGAGCAAAGAGGACTTTGGGTGATCAGATGTGGGCTATGATGGTCCTTTTGTTATAGTTCACCATGCCAAGTTATCCGGACGCACAAAGCGTGTTTGTGTTCGGAGGGAGACCGTGGGACTCCTGTATCCTCTGCACTTCCTCCCCGCTCTCTCAACTATTAAATAGGGATTTCATTTCCTTTTCTTAGAAAAGGAAATTAAATAAAAGTTTTACTCAATGCTTAAGAGTGTAGCAAACAATATTTCATTATGGCACCAAAAAACATTATTGATTTGGAGTCATGTTCTCTAAAATAAAACACAACAATTCAATCAATTAAGACAATTGAACCACAACTTACTGATGGCACAAGCGCTCTGACAGTTGACTAATCAGTACTCTATCAATTACCAATTGTGTGCACTCCCCTTTCTGCCCCCCACTGATAAGCCCCCTGCTGCCCTAGTGGGAGGCAACACCCTGAGGTCCTTTGACATCACTCCCCTCACCTTATTTATGACCCGAGGGCATCTGAAGATCATACACACTTTAGATGAACCATTTGCAACAATAAATTAACCTTTAACTCAAGCGCCACAGCGTTAACTTGAAATTAACTTCAAGTTAACTTAAAATGTACAGTCCACATCAAGATGTACACCTTAAAGCCCCAAAGCTCTTTTTTGTAGCAACAAACTGTTAAAACATGAAACTACAATATGTTAATGTGAATGTTGTATACTAAACATACAGACTTCGGGCTACAAGGGAAGGCTATTTGCAATGCCAGATAATAAACAGTCATCTCATATACATCAAATACAAGCACTTTAAGGATGTTTCAGAGAAATCCCCTCCAGAAGTTTCCGTTGTAATAACATGGGATTGTAGCGTTGAGGAGTATCACATTCACGTCATAACACAGGACACAGTCACTCTAATGACAGATCTAACCGGTTCCAACATTTCCTCATAAAGACGCTTACCAGATGACGCGTCACTAAGTCTCTCCCCATCTCCGGACCATAAACAAGGAGCAGGAAATACTCACAATACTCACTTGTTGAAAGCATAATAATACTACTAATAATAATGAATAATAATTATTATTACTCGGTTTGGTTGATGTGATAACACTTAGAATTCATTGCTCTGTTATGCTGACCGGGTCTTGGTGAATGAATGGGGAATATTAACTTTTAGAATAAGACACTGGCTGAGCCATCTAACACATCCCTTGACCTTCACAGTGGTCAGATGTAGTAACATTATTATAAGTCAAGTATAATGATTTTACGACAGCAAAGCAGTTAAAAGAAGATCTCTAAAAGGAGATTACTTCATTGAAAGTTTGTTCGCATAGGAAGGAGGTAGAGAGAATATACGAAGCCATTTGCACTCATTAACTCTGACTAAACCACTCCTGAGCGGGGGCCAAGGTCGATGCTTCAACACATTCCTGTGGATCGGGTCTAAGTTGAGTCTGTTCCCCATGATCAGAAAGACGAGGTGTCAATACGTGATGTTTCAACCAGAGACCCCATCGCTTCTCGCGTCCCGGGACCCCAGGGTCCAGGGTCCCAGGACGATCTTTGGTTGATTTGGGGTCTACTAGAGGGGTCCATGCAACATGAGCTCTGAATCAGCTCAGCATACGAAAGTAAGCAAACCATGCAGCCTGGACTTGATGAACGAGCTAACGTTAGCCATCCAGCTACACAGCCATGCACCGTAATGTGTCTGTCTGTGTGCGTACGTCCGTGTGTGTGTGAGGTCAGTGGGCAGGTCGGTGAAGACGCGTGAAGCCCCCCATAGCGTCTCCAGAGAGCCTACCTTGACCGAGTCCACGGGGTACATGACTGTGTGCTCCAGCACGCCCGCCACGGCCCCCGCTGTCATGTGGGTCATCATCGAGACATGAGGCGGCAGGCTCTCGTAGTCCCCGTCCCCCTCGTCCTCTCGGCCCTCGTTCTCCGACATCTCCAGTGTGGCCACGCACGGTGGGCTCTTGACTCCATGCATGTGAGGGACCGGGGCTACAAGGAGGGTGCGCAAGATAAGACTCTTAAAACCGGCGGCGTGTACGACCACAACATCGCCACAGGAGTCCCAGCGCCCGTGCGACGTCAGCAGCAAGAGTTTGGATCCTGGCTATGTGGACCAATGGGAATGCGTATATCGAACAACGAGGCGGGTCTTCGGACTCTGTTGTCCAATCAAAAGTTTGGCTTCTAAATTACCCTGACCCTACCTGACAGTTGAATCGACTTTTCCAGCAGTATATCTGTTACTACATCTATGGGTTCGACCACATATACTGCAAATGGCACATGCATGACTCGGAAGATAAGTGGATTAAGTATACATATCCAGTAACATCTGCTTAATGGGGTTGGCAACACCCTACACCCACCCACACACACACACACACACACACACACACACACACACACACACACACACACACACACACACACACACACACACACACACACACACACTATCTGTGCTCGTGTTATAAGAAGTCCCTGCAGCTAAGCCATTGTCTATTAACTTAGATCTATGGGTTGTCTGTTGACGAGCAATTTTCTATTTATGTAATCAAGTAATTCATCTAGAATTCCGTGGTTTTTTTGTCACAATGTTGGGTTGGTTGAACGTACACTTCATTCATCACATCTTAGATTCTTAATAATTAATTGGCCGTTTCTCTTGTTGCAGGCTAGAAGTGTGCATTTCACCTCCGATTAAATGGCGTTTTATTTTTAAACATAATCATGATCCACCTTGTATCTCCTTCACTTCAGTTTCGGTTAATTAGTTGTGAAACAATTGATTTCAATGTTGGTTTATACATATTCGAATAGAAAACACAGTCAAGACAAGATTGGTCCAACTTATTCAACGCACTCAGATGACACATGCGTTATGAGTCTGTAGTGTGGTCGCGTTTCCCGAACCCACAGTATTCATACAGCAGGTCTACATGTGTGCTTAACAAACTAATAAGAGTCCACTATAACATTCAGTACAACTCATGCTACAGGGTAATCTCCCTTCGCATAATCACATCATTTGATAAGAAAGTGTTCATGATTAGGATTATCAACCACACGGAATACTTGGAATACACGGACACTGATCAAAAAACAAGAACATGAAATAACCATTTTCAGTCCCATGTGCATAGATAGATGTGCCATGTGCGGTTGCACATGGCACCTTGCGCAAGCAGCCTTGCCTCAGCGGCTTGAAGATCCTGGTGGAAATGTGGAAGCAGCGTCAACACAACGGCCGCAGCCTGGCAACCGGTTGGGTCCCTGCACAGAACACGCAGATGCAAAAGTTCTTCTGATTGGCCAACGTGTCAGCACTCCATATACCAGCGCTTGATAGGCTTGAACGATTGTCAATAGTGAACCACGATACATACCCTGGAAGAGTGCCGGCGCAGAGAGGCATACTACTCAATAAAGAGCTTTATTGAGCAAAGCAAATCCTACGCAACATCACTCACTTCCTACTTGTAAAATGCAGCAACATAACTTGGTACCATAAAACTTTTATTACTCCACTGAAATGCACACTTTCGTCTCCATCCATGTAAACAGTGTAAAGCACATAATATATATATATGTATATATATTATATACACACACACACACACACACACTTTTGTTTACCATCAACTTGAGGCGTTGAACTGCTACCATGGACCTCCTGTGGATGAACCAACCCCTCTTGATTTACAAAAGACACCAAGAGAACAAGAGAAGTGATGCTCATTATTAGACGAGGTACAGTGATATGACAAGGGCAAATATTGCACTGTTTGGAGTTTTTAGAATCCCTGTCCTGCTATGGAAAGTAACAACAGAACATACCTGCACAAAGAAACGCAAAAAAATAAATAGAAATCGCAGTACCTTACATTCTGAAGAATTTCCTCTACTGCCCATATTTAATATGCTGTATTTGTGGCCTCAAGAAATAAAAATACACAAAACCCAAAGACGGTATGACAGACAGATGAATATTATCATATAGTGATCATGCACCTTACAAGGCAAAAAGGCGAGTGCACCCAAAGAAATCCACATCTTGAAGTGTGCAATGCAGTCACGGAGCCGTCCTGTTGTCATGGATGCTCATGGAAACGGACTTCTAATGGTAACTTAATCACATGTGCGGCAAATAAAAGGCATTAAATAGCTCAATAAATTACCCCCCTCCCAAAGAAATATCCCAGATCCTACACCTTTCCCCAACCTCTGCAGCGTCCCCAGTGCTTCTCAGTCCGGTCCAGGAAGCACAGAAGGAGCATGAGGCCTGAGCGCCTATCTACATGGGGGGCGGGGTCTCTCTCCATGGTGGGCGGGGTCTCTCTCCATGGGGGGCGGGGTCTCTCTACATGGGGGGCGGGGTCTCTCTATATGGGGGGCGGGGTCTCTCTACATGGGGGGCAGAGTCTCTCTCCATAGGGGGCGGGGTCTCTTTCCATGGGGGGCGGGGTCTCTCACCATGGGGGGCGGGGTCTCTCTCCATGGGGGGCGGGGTCTCTCTCCATGGGGGGCGGGGTCTCTCACCATGGTGGGTGGGGGTCTCTCACCATGGGGGGCGGGGTCTCTCACCATGGTGGGTGGGGGTCTCTCACCATGGGGGGCGGGGTCTCTCACCATGGTGGGTGGGGTCTCTCACCATGGGGGGCGGGGTCATAAGGAGCAGCATCATGATGGAGGTCTGAGTGCCTCTCTCCATGAGGGGCGGGGTCTCTCTCCATGAGGGGCGGGCTCATAAGGAGCAGGTCAATGATGGCGGTCTGAGCTCCCCTCTCCATGAGGGGGCGGGTCACTGGTGCAGGGTGGGTCAGACATGCGTGGAGTGGAGATTGTCGATGTTTCAGGGGGGGGGTTCATAGTGTGATGGGGAGCGGGGGCGACAGGAGGCCCTCCTCCAGCCAGGTGACGGAGGACGGCGTGCAGCGCTGCACCCCCCGCCGGTGGATGCGGCGAAGGCGCAGCACGTAGAGGGCGATGGAGAGCAGCACCACCAGGAAGCAGGCCAGGAACAGGTAGTGGTTGTTGAACAGCGAGAAGCCGTGGCGCCAGTGGGAGTGGACCGCCTTCAGGCCCTCCTGCTGGATGTCCCTGCGAGGCACGAAGAGCACGTTATTAGCCTGACACTCAGCCAGACGAGCGGCCATGACAACGGAGGACCGCGCCTTACCTCAGGGGCAGGAAGCGGGTCCGGTAGAGGATGGCTCCCAGCGTCCACTGCACCTCTTTGTCGTAGACCAGGAGGGCCGTCTTCAGGTTTTTATAATCCGCAGGGAAGGAGAATCCCGAGTGGAAAACCTCATGCATCCATGCAGATTTAAAACACTGGTACCTGCACAGTGAGTGATGGAAATCACAGACAAACCAAAAGGAAGATAAGAAATGCATTATGTTGTTGTGGCTACTGCCAAGGAAAACAGTGAAAAACCATTCATTTAAAAAGCTACACTAATCCCCATAGCAATTCAGGTCAGCATTTGTAACCTAAAACCAGTTTTTTATTGTACAACTGGCAATAATGAAACAGTGCTAAGCCTAGACTGGGTTTCCAGTTCCTTGCATGACTTACTTCAGTCTGTGAAGGTCTGCATGCGATGCGTACAGGCCATGGTCGAAGCGCTCCTTCAACGTTTTCCACTGCGTCGCACAGTAACTCTGAGGAACACAAAATCAGTTCAGCCCAGCAGGTCCCACACCAACATTACAGCATCACCAGAGGTACCATGTCAGATCTGTCCTAGGCTCAATGGGAAGAGCATGTACTCACAGTATGATTTGCATACAAAGAAATCTATGTGCACATATCACACATAGCATTGTGAGACGCTTTGGTTAAAGTCCTTCAAATGGCATATACCATCTGATTACTAGGATTCTCTTTTTATTTCACGTGCAAAATTAAAAAGAAACTGCCTTCAGTTGCCCTCAGAACTCATCCCCACTAATAAGAGCTGGGAGCTAGCTTCCACTAGTTGGATGTTGTGTTGGCTGAAAAGACGCTCAATGTCCACGGTAATGAGCCCCTAGGGTTAGGGTGAGCGTGCTCATCGGAGACGTGGTGTGAACAACACGGTTCCTCCTCCTACCCGGGCGGCCTGGGCGTAGCGGCTGGCGTTGTAGTCCCCTCCCATGCGCAGCACGTCCTCCGTGCAGTAGTAGAACTCGGAGAAGCCGTAGAACTGGCTGTTGCCGTAGTCGATGGCGGGCTGGTAGATGCCGTTGAGCGAGGTGTGGCTCTCCTCGGTGCGGTTGAGGAACGGCTGGAGGAGCAGCCGGCAGCGGTCGAAGTCCCCGGTTCCCCGGAGGTGCAGTGCACCCACCTGGTCCTGCAGGTCGGAGGGGAGGCACGGGTCCAGCAGGGGGGACTCGGCCGTCTCCCCGGCATGCTGGTCCAGGAGCCTGGGGGGGGACGGGGAACACACACGTCATGAACATGCCATGGTCACGTCTCTCCAGGCCTCACTCTGTCAAAGTCACTTTGTGGTGCCAATTCTCCCAGAGAGAGTTTGTGTGCCACCAATTTAAACAAGGGCAATATGGTACTTTGATCTCTGTGATAAGACATTTTGTACAAGTACTTGACTTGTACTTGACCGAACAAACATTCATTCTTAAAAGACATAAGTGCCGTGTTGTTTACCTTTGAGAAGGCGCCCTCATGCTAAACGCTCTCTGGCACGACAAAGTGATTTGGACAAATTATATTGGTGACGGATGTTTTAATGAAGCGTTTATTATCCTTTTACATCCAGAAAATGTAAGAGGCCCCATGTTGATCCCATACGGGAAATAAGGCTGTCTTGTTAGAAAGAGCAGGAATAGGAATTAAAAAGAAAAAAGTATTCAAATAAAGAACGTAAGTAGGCTGATAATCCAAAGCGGTTCTCACCTGTTTCGTGTGGCGGTGCTCTGAGCCAGGCTCTCCTCGTATCGCCCACGTGCTGCGTTGCCCCCGAAGCCCAGGAAGGTGGAGACGTAGACGCGGTAGACGTGCTCCGTGCGATGGGCGTCACAGCCCAGGTTGAACTCTGCCAGGAGGTTCTTGGCGACCTCCTCCTAGACGGCACAGCGGAGATCAGCGGCAGAAACACAAGCTGACCTGAGCACTACTGAGCCACACACGGGTCAGGTCCATGTGTGGCTCAACTATCAATCAACAGCATGTGGTGGAAAGCCAACACTCATTAAAACCACTAGAATATGCAATGCAAAAAACGCTTTCAACACAATTAACACGACTACAACAGAACCATTTCACATTTCTTTGTATTTTTCCAGTACGGAGCATTATGAAAGCTTGAATGGTGCTCAGTTATTTCCATGTGTTGGACTTTGTATCCGGCTATGAATGGAGGCAGACGGCTTACAGCAGGCCATCAATAGAGTTGAATGGAGAACACGTCACCATCATCACAGGACAAAACAAAGGATGCAAACCGGTTGAACCGGGTAATGACAGGAGGTGGGAGGGAGGGAAGGAGAAGACGAGAAGGGTAAGTGGCAAAGAAATCAAAGACAGCGGGGGATAAAACTGAATTGGTTTGGTGGATAATAACCTGTTGTGGAGAAGCAAAGCTTACAGTTTTGGGCACTTCGTACGCTATCTGCGTGGACACGCCCCCCATATCCAGGACGCCCGCTGTTCTCTTTCTCACCAGCGCCTCCTGTTGGTCACCTCCTGGGAGCTGCACCTCCACTACGGCCTGGCCGTCTGGAGGAACACAAGCAGCACGTAAGCATGAGCATCAGACCGGCCATGACACCAGATCACCATCTTCAGAAGAAAAACATTCAACACTAGAGGAAGTCAATGTGAAAAATGTTTACCGTTGTGGACATGGTTAAACCTTCCCAGTACAAAGTTTATTCCGATCCATGCGTAGACACCTGGAATGAAAGAGAAAAGATGAATAATCAGAATTTAATCATTTAATATTTGAAACTTCATTGTGTTAATGAGAATATTACTTTTTAATCTCTCACAAATGTAACAAAAATCGGTGCAATTCCTCCGGATAAGTGAATCCCACTTGCTTACCTTCTTGTTTGCCAGAGATTACCTCCACATGGGAGTCAGAGAAGAGGAAGTTGAAGTGGACGGGGATGTCTGTCCGCAGATCTTCCAGAATAGCTTCTTGTTGACTAAAATAAAAAAAGATCAAACCAGAAACACCATTAAGCAGGCTGTGATGTTGAGGTCAGCAACACTAGGCTCAGCCCCTCAGACTGTTTACAATTTTTGTGTGATGCTAGAGAAAGTATATCTTCTATTTTAAGATGATCATTTGGACTATTATTTGTAATGATCAAAAAGCAAGGGCAGTGCAGTGTAACAAAACTGTAGGATCAAATTAGGTCATATTGTTTACTTTAAGTAGAGCCTTTCACTTAAAAGTCACAAAGCTGAAGCGAATGAAAACAACGAGCAGCATGGATCACGCATCGCGGGCGTGGAGATGTGTTGTGGCAGGCATTCGATTGGTTACCAGGCGGCAATGTCAATGCCTGTTCTATTTTGAATTAATTAGACCAATGGCTGTTTTCTGAACAAGCTCGCCTAAACAATGATTTGGTTTTGAAGGAGTTACTTTTCAAGGGAGCAATAAACAGCTGCCCCTGAGACTCAAGTGGGCCTGCTGCATCATACCTCTCAGGCAGAAGCCTCATTCCAGCGGTGCACAGGATGTACAGGGGCGTCTCCTGGTGCTTGTTCTTGGGGATGTGTTGGGCTGCAAAGCTCAGCAGGGGGTAGATGTAGTCACTAGACTTCTCTGGTGATGTGGCCAATTCAGAGATCCCTAAAAGCAAAGAGTTCCACATTAGAGATGTCCACTGCATAACAATGCTGACATCACCCACTGAGGTTCAGGTTGAATAGGTTCTAAACCTCGGTCGATCCAGGTGTGAATGGCCCAGTTAAAGCTTCTATAACCAGTGAGTTAACCAGTAAGTTATTTAGCTTCATGATTGAAGGGTGGAAAGTTTGAGGACACATTTACAGTGTAAATCATAGTCATAAAATAAGTCATAAACCTCTAAAGACAATATTGTCAACAACAACAATGAAAATGTGTCATATGGTTGTGGTGATACTTAGCATTGTGTAGCATCTTATCCGGGCTATCTTTGTTGTATACGGGGAATGGGTTAACCAAGCGATTGGTAGTGCTTGGCACTTGGATCTATGAACATCCTAATGGTGCCTTCTATTTGTCCACCCGACTCGATCTGCGAGTCGGATTTCCGAGTTACGAACCGGAAGTTGCAAATAGAACGCCCCCGAGGTCGTAAAAACGACTCGTCAACTCGTCTGAACTCAGAGGACCCCGAGTTCAGTAACAAAGATGGCTACTCCGAGCATCACATGTAGTAAACATTGTGGTTTTCTACTATTTTAAGCACTTGTGTTTTTGTTGTAACCAAATGAAGAAGTCATACACATAGCACTGTATACTGTTACCTATAGGCATGTCGTTACAGTCTTATGTGTTAAATACCGCCTATTTTGTAGCTTGTGCCGCTGAAAATGGCTAGAGACGCTCCATGTTGCTATGACAACAATGCCGATTCTTGAGCAGAAAGCAGAGCTCCAACTCGTCTTGTTGTGTGCCAAATAGAACGAAAAACCCGGGGTCACTCGTTTTACGAGACGGATGTGACGTCACACCTGAGCTGCAAGTCGCGATTACGAGACAAATAGAAGGCACCATTACTGTACCGACCTCGATATATTGTTTCTCTTTCTTCTTACAAATGTACTTATTGTAAGTCGCTTTGGATAAAAGCATCTGCTAAACGCCCTTAATGTAAATTCTGAGTGTGTAGGACTCGCCTGGCTTTATCTTCATCACCACAGGCTTGCGGTGCTGGTCCCTCATCTGCCTGATGTCCAGGAGCTCGTGGGGGTTCCCGTTGTGGCGTGGCCAGCAGTACACAAACACCCGGGAGCCGCTGCTGCCACAGTCCACCACCAGGCCGTAGTTCAGCGTGGGGTTGCTGGTGTCTGTCGCCTCCACATTTGTGACTCGAGCCAAGTGTCTTCAGAGGACAAAAACAAACAATCTGTTACGTGTTTCGTAAAACAGGATGTGGAGAGGTTACCGAGTTCAACCAAGCGTACCTGTGGAAGTGGCTTTCCTCTTTAGTCCAACTGGTGTGTCCCTTTCCAATGAAGAACAGCAGGTACAGCAGTCCCACCAGGCCCACCACCAGGCCAAGTAAGAGCAGCTGCCTGAAGGAAGGCTGTAAGATCCGTGGAAGAACATGGGACGACAGACTGAAATGCCAGGAGGCTGGGAACAGGCAGGAGATGCTGATCCTGTCAAACACAGAAGGAAGGCGGTTGTGTTGAGTCAAGGAGAGCTACATCTATGCGGAGTGTGAACATCAATGTGACAGTCATGAACCAGGGGCTGCCCTCATCATACACACCTTCCCATGACGAAGGATGGTGTTATTAGTTAATATAGAGAGATGTGGGAGCAGCTGACTGTAGAGGCGAGTGTCGACTCGGTCCAGATAACCTTCTCCGTTTCTTCATCGCCAGCCATGATCCGGACCTTATGACAAGGACAGTGTGGTCAGTGAGCCTCGGGGTCTGGACGGACGGACCTCAGCTCTCAGGAGGAGATGTGATGTTATACGTCATGCGTAAACATGAACTCCTGGAGCGGCTAGTGCTAACTAGCTACGGGAAAATAACACGGATTTGACAGGTGGAACAAACCATTTGTAAGAATAAACGAGGCTGGTAGACATCAAATCGCAACGTAGTGTTGAAGGGTTGCCTCTTTCTTTGACCTCCTTGAGGAGTTAAACTCCGCTTACCTGGACAGCCAGATGCTAGCCGTGAGCCTGCTGCTCTTCCGTCGCAGGTCTCCGCTGAGTGACGTGGCGCATGCGCTGTGTCGGGTGGGTTCGATTTGCCTCTCGGTGTTAACCGACACAGGTGCACTAGGCGGTGCCTGTCCCCAGATTCACATCACAATGTTTTGGCATATTGGAATGCTAGAATGCTGTGTTGGGAAATATAATTACTCAAGCAACTTTGTAAATACAAATTTAAATGAGAAGTGCAGTACGAATATTAAATATTTAATTTTACATCCATGAAAGTAAAAAAAAAAAGTTTAAGTACCGTTATACACAACTGTTTAAAATATTTTTATTTTCTATTAGCAATCAAAACCTGATTTGGCATGAAATGTATCTTTATTTTAAGGTATATCTGTATTTATGAAGGCCACTTACAATAAAAAAGGACTGTTCATACATTATTGCAGACAGTATATCACAGAAAATATGACTTAAATGCATTTACTTTTTACACATGGACGCCTTGTCCATGCTGAAAATTAATGGGAAACATTATAACAGATTCACTATTCAAAACAAGTCACTTAAAACCCCATGATGGAATAACAGCACTGTCAGTGCAGTGATCAAAGTGCCACAGTGTTTGTATTTACACTTAACATCCATCCGTACACATACGAGTTTGTGATTCAATTTTTTGAGGAATCAGAAATGGCATTCTTTTAAGAGAATAAAATAACTGTTTATAGTTGACTGACAGACTCGTTGAAACTCTCCCAACGTGTTTCCATACGGTTCCTCACAGCGCCGGCTCCAGCCTCTTCTTCTGTCCAAAGTCTGAAGAGAAGGAGAAACGGAAAAGATACGCATTACAACGGACCAATCAGAGGACAGCCTCACAGAGGGTAGAACTAGAAGGGACAACAACAAACCTGAGTCTTTGAGGGTTAAACGATTCAGCTCTTCCTCCAGCTGCTGGTCGCTGATGTTGAAGGTGTTGAAGGTGTTGGTCGGTATGTCGGGCAAGTAGCCCAGCAGGGAGCCTCCTCCCTGGGCCGTCTCCCTGGCCGGTCCCAGGGGGCTGCAGGGCACCTCCGGCAGGACGCCCGGGAGGCCGTCCGTCATCCCGTCAGCACCCTCCATCAGGGCTTTGAGCTCTTCCTCCAACTCGTCCACATTTTCGTCTGCCAACACATATTTGTGTAAAATATCTCTAAGTACTCACGCAACAGCAGAAATGATTCATGACACAATATATCTTGTATTGTAATAAACCATGCACCTGAAGTGGCCACGCCCGCTAAAGTCTGGTTCACGTCGTCTTGAACATCGCACAGCTGGTGAAAGACAGAACACACATGTTAGTATGGCAAATGAATAGTGAATAGAGACAAAGACAAACACCAATAACTGAAATCTCATAGCTACCTCCTGGATTTGATCCACGAGGCTCTCTGCACCTTCCACTGTGACGTCTTTCAATCCCAGTCGCAGGGCGGCCACCCCAGTCTGATACGCCTGCATGACCTGGAGGTCACCAGCACAGTGACATGCACAGACATCAGCACAGGGGAATACGGTACATATGGTTAATAGCAGTGATCCAAACAGCTGAACACTGAGGTCCCCATGGAGGGAATTACCAGGCCACTCAAAACAGTTCATTGCCCACAATAACATTGTTATTAACCTTCCAGCTCTTACCAGTTTATCGGTCTGTGATTGGGCGATTCTGTCCAGTATACCTCGAATGGTCTCAAGTTGGGCAAACAGGTTGTCCGCTCTCTTTTCAACCCTCTTGCGTCCCCTCAGACATCTCAAGGCCTGTGAAACACAAGACATTCTAGCACCAGGGAATAAGAAAAACCCTTGCTTGAGCCCAGGCCCTGCGGGTCAGGGTCTGGTGTCGGTTGCTTGACACTGACACTCGGCTCAGCGTTCATTTTTCTCAGAGCCAATCATCACCTTGAAGGCGGGACATTGCAGGAAACCATAAACAACACAGCAAATCCCTACTGAAATATTTGGATTCTGCCTTTAAAGTATCCTTAAAGCGGCAATCTTGAAGCTCTCCAACGATTTTTATTCAGATAAAGTCACCATCTATCTCCACATTATGTAACACATTGTGATTGAGCCTATAGCCCACTGATGGAAGCTCTTGCATCTGCAGTATTATGAATGTTAGGAACTGGGTGTTGGCACAACACTTCCCCGTCGTGCCAGAGAGGGAGGGCGGCTCTACCGCAACAGACTCGCTGTTCAACCAGCTGGTGTGATGTGATAGACTGTTTTTTTAGCAATAGAATATCTTGGAGATTGCCATATATATACTATATAGCATCTCCACCCTGAAAACAGCTCAGACAGAGGAACATTTTACTAATAAAGAGAAACTAAAAAGGAAATTATGGATGATTAGCAGGATGCAAAAAGTGTGTGTGTGTGTGTGTGTGTGTGTGTGTGTGTGTGTGTGTGTGTGTGTGTGTGTGTGTGTGTGTGTGTGTGTGTGTGTGTGTGTGTGTGTGTGTGTGTGTGTGTGTGTGTCTGTGCATATCTCTGTGTTTGGATGTGTGTGCGTGTGCTTGTGTGTGTAACCTGAGATTTCTTCCTGTCCCGCAGTAGCATCCTCGCTTCCTCTCTGCACCTGCAGATAAATCCCACGTCCTAGCGTTAGCAGGAGGTTAGAGATGAGCACCTGATCTTGGACAGGAAGCACAGTACAGTGTGCTTCACCCCCCAATGCCAATGGTCTGACCCCAGCAATAAGTCCAGCAGCTTTTTGCTGGCCATGAATTGAGGCCATGAATCCAGCGCAGTGCTTTGGTTAAGTGATACCACAGAGCATTGGCTTTGAGGCTATGCACCGATGTGGTCATATCTCTATTGCATGGTCTTAACATTTCGTTAAAATATTGCCCCCCTACTGGCGCTTTCATAAAAACACCAGCCCAATCTTCCCCCAGCAGTTAAAATGCACTGCTTTGTATATTCCATACAGAAAATGGCTCAAACCATCCCTTATGGAATAGACTCAGGACACTAGGTGCGCCATCACACATATAGAAAAGCATCACAATTAAAGATAAACACTAAACTGATAAACCCATTTGGCCAAATTAACGTCCTGTATGTATTTGTCTGTATAATGAGTTAGTGTAGTGTATTTGTACGTATAATGTGTATTTGTATGTATAAAGTGTATTTGTATGTTTCATGTGTATTTGTATGTATAATGTGTACTTGTATGCATAATGTGTATGTATGTATCTGAATGTATAATGTGTATTTTTATGTATAAAGTGTATGTGCTGTACTTGTCTGCCTCCAGGCCGAGGGCTTTGATTCGTTCCCCCAGCAGGTTCTCGCTGCGCTGCAGCTGGTAGATCCCAACGTCCACGTCGCTCACAGGGGAAACCCGGCTCTGCCCCGGCCGGGAAAACTTCACTATCTGTTAGGACAACAAAACAAGGAAAACTTCACCCCCTGTTAGGACGGCAAAACAAGGAAAACTTCACTATCTGGTAGGACGGCAAAACGAGGGAAACTTTACCCTCTGTTAGGACGGCAGAACAAGGAAAACCATCTGAGAAGGAAACCGTTTGACACAGACGGTGCATCCTATATATTTATCTATACATACTTTGCCCTGCTAACACAACCCTTACCTTCTCCCCCTCATGCACTGAGACGGTACACCTCTTCTCCCTCTGCAGCTGCAGCAGAGCCAGGCACAGGGAGCTCTCTCCAGGGCAAACCTCAGAACAGAGCTCGCTCAGCTCCTGGAAGGACAGGAGCGAGCGGCCGGAGAAGGCACTGCTCCTGTAGGCTTCCAGCAGGTCCGCTGCCTTCTCCTGGAAGGTGGAACCCGTGGCATTACTGACAGTGTCGCACACAACTTACATCGAGTTAAAGGTATTGAGTCAACATACCTTTACTAGCTCTATCACAACAAAAGACTCTTCCTGTGATACCAGGCTACTCCCTAGAAGGGTGGAGAAGGTCCATTTCAGAGGCTTCACCAGCAGAACTCCGACGCCCCAGGACAGCCAGCCAGAGTCCACATTGGCAGCAAACTCAGACTCTCTCTGCAGCTTCCCACACCTGATAGGTCAAACAAACGCAGTGAGAACCCGTGCAGCGACAGTAACAGTGACACAAGAGCTTTGGATGACCAACATGCCCATGAGTGAGAAGGTTACCTGGCCATGCTCTGGATGACCGTGGTCAAGCCCAGCGGCAGCCGTCCGTTCCTCTTGAAAGCGGCGTTGAGCTCCTCCAGGCTCAGGCTCACGGCTCCGCGCGTCCTGCAAGTCTGCAGGACCAGGGAGGACCAGAAGTCCACCTTACTGTCCCAGTCCGAGGGGTGGACCTCCCGGTTCTCCTTGAAGTCGGAGAACAAGAAGTTCATCCGTTCGTCGTCCTCCCAGTCATCTGGAAAATCGGTTTTCCTCGTGTGAGCCATGCTATGAACCGAGACCTGAAACCCGAAACGATAACCTTATGTTTGTTGTGCCATATGACTACAGGAGCTAAAGGGCTATGGAGAGTCTATAGATATGTTCAGAGCTGGTTCGATATGAATGGCGACAGTCAAAACATTACGTCGATTTAAAAAGATTAGCCGAGTTGACTGCTGAATAAGGATTATTGTTAATTAAAATAAAATATCATGGAAAGACGCACACTTCGCTCTGACTAGTGCGAGCTTCGCCTTAAAAATCAACAACAACCACCGACTGCTTAGTTTGAAACACAGAAGCGTGTGGGCGGGTGGAGGTTAAACGCAACGCCACTTGATTCCACGACCACATACGAACTACAGACGTCTGGTGTAAAAAACACGCGCACCCAAAGTCCTCTTTTCGTTTCGTTTTCAGCGACACCAGCAGGTGGTGCTGTTTCACGCGCACGGAGGTAAGGACTAGAGATTTTTTTTTTTTTTTTTTTGTAATTTTATGTAAACAATGTCCCATCAAACTCATGAAGTTTGGTGTCAATCCAATTTATTCAAGTTTATTGCATTACTAAATATAAAGTGCAGATAATTTGATATATTTTCTTGGTTTTATTAATTTCTGTAGAACAGAGACACATGAGCTGCTCTCTGAGAGGAACGTGGGGTCAAAGGTCATGAAAGTGGGGTCATAGGTCATGCTTGTTGGGGATTTTGGAATATATGTTCTTTCTTTGAAAATAAGTAATACGTTTCGAAATTCTCTTTCTTTAACACTTTTTTTTTTAAACAGTCATTTAGCAGACACTTTTATCAAAAGCGATTTACAAGTGAGGCTGAGAACAATGAAAGCATACAATCAAATTATCAAATTATTGATTATTGATAAACACAAAGAGTTCAGAAAATCCTCATTAGTTTGTTTGTTATCAAGTCAAGCATACTTTGGATTTCTGTTAATAAGCGGCATGCTGATTGCTACATGTGGGCTAATTTGTTTTAAGGATCCAGAGTTTTACCATCAGTGTATAACAATCCATTCAATGTGAATAGTTAATGTACATGCACACAATCTGTAGAGCACACAATATATAGCATAATACTTTACAAAACATTGGATGATGATGCGCAGGGATCCGACACACACAGGGATGTAATTAGTTGTCCAATATTATTGCATAAGAATATAATTAAAAAACGATCATTTGGTTAGTTGTCTCCATCTGTCTGTTGAGACGGTTTCAGTCCGATTGGCCCAGGCAAGCTGCAGTCCCTCTCCTTGGCATGGCACGTGTTTCTTTAAGGGCCCCTATTATACCACCAGGTGTGAGTGAGATTAGCCATTACAAGCTCTTTGAAAATCTGCCTTTTCCTGTGTTTTAGTGACATCACAAGTGGGAGTGTCCACCTAGATGTATGCTGGATAGAGAAGCAACATTTGCTGTAGTCCACTGGGTAGGCTGGTAGACTGATCCATCCAGCACACATCTAGGTGGACACGCCCACTTGTGATGTCACTAAGGCACAGGAAAAGGCAGATTTTCAAACGGCTTGTAAGGGCCAATCACACTCCCACCTGGTGGTTTAAAGGGGACATATTATACCACCAGGTGTGAGTGTGGTGAGCCATTACAAGCCGTTTTGAAAATGTGCAGCTTCTGACATCACAGGTGGGCGTGGCCACCTAGATGTAAGACGGATAGATGAGCAACATTTGCTACAGTCCACTGGGTAGGCTGGTAGACTGCACACATCTAGGTGGACACGCCCACCTGTGATGTCAGAAGCTGCACATTTTCAAAACGGCTTGTAATGGCTCACCACACTCACACCTGGTGGTATAATAGGTCCCCTTTAACAGGGGCCCTTTACATTGCGGAGTTTGGTGTCAGGTGGTCTCTACTTGGCGCTGAGGTCCACCAGCAGGTGCTGGTAGGCCAGGGTGTTCCCCTTGAAGCTGGCGGCCAGCAGAATGTCCTTGTTGTCCACGGAGACCAGGCTGAAGGCGCGCGGCCCCCTGATGTTGAGCTCCTGGAAGGGCTGGAAGCGCTGCGTGAGGTCGTCCCACAGGTACACCCTGGAGAAGGAGAAGTCGCTGCCCAGCAGGAGGTACTGGCGCAGGCCCACCGTGAAGGGGTACACGGCCATGGAGCCGCGCGACGGCAGCGTCTGGATCTCCACGAAGCGCTGGCCCTCCCAGCGCAGGATCTTGGAGTCGCCGATGAAGCGCGTGAGGCACAGGTAGAGCACCTTGCGCACCCAGAAGTGCTTCACCATCTGCACGTCGGCCAGCTCGGTGATCTGGGAGTAGAAGGTGAACTGCTTCTGGCTGCGGCTCCACTGGTAGATGACGGGCGGCTGGGAGGCGCTGGACAGGATCAGGTGCTGCCGCCCGCTGCCGGTGTCCAGGAACTCCACGTGCGTGTCGCGGTGCCAGGGGTGCAGGGACTGGTGGGAGTAGAAGCCGTTGCTGTTCCAGCGGTAGATGCTGGTGGAGCCGGCCTTGGAGCTGTCCGCCACCACGAAGTACCACTCGTCGTCCAGCTGGAAGGTCTCGATGAAGTTGGGCTTCCTGACGCGCGTCGTGTCGATGTCCTGGATCTTCACGAAGCGTTGCGGGTCGTCGGCCCATCTAGGAGAAACGATGCATGAGGTTCATGAGAATTGATCATTACGGACATCAACGATGGCGGCATGTGGCTCAGGAGGTAGGGTTGGCTGGTAACCGGAAGGTTGCTAGTTCGATCTCCGGCTCCTCCGAGTGTCGAGGTGTCCCTGAGCAAGACACCTAACCCTCACTACTCCCGACGAGCGTGTGTGAATGGGTGAATGTTGCAAGTGCTTTGAGTGCCCACTCGTTAGAAAAGTGCAGTATAAATGGATTTACCATTTAACAACAACAACAACAACAGTGTTTATATTATTAATAACCCCTAGTCGACAAACTAATGATAGGCGCTATAATTGACGCTGCAGTAAAGTTGTTCTTCTAAACCTTGTGATTTAAGATCAGCAGTGTTTCCATGGTTTAAAGTCTTACTTGTAGATGTGGGAGCCTCCGAAGAGCTGGGCCACCACCATGTAGAGCGTGTTGTTGATAACCACCGGTTTGCAGTAGACGGCAGAGCGGGCTGTGAGACACAAACACAGGCCCACCCTATTCAAATGTACTGATAATGCGTTCAGCACATTCCTTTCACACACCAACCCGTGGTCACTCACAGGTGATGTTGTGGAAGTTCTTGAAGAGCATCTCCACATGGTCCCAGATGTACAGCGTGCAGAAGCCTGTATCGGGCTGAGCAAAGACCACAAAGTGATCCTCGTTGAACTCGTAGGACTCCACCGACACCGACTGGAATCGGAAGGTTTCATAAACTGCAAAATCTACAGAGAGGAAGAGAGAGAGAGGGAGAGAGAGAGAGAGAGAGAGAGAGAGAGAGAGAGAGAGAGAGAGAGAGAGAGAGAGAGAGAGAGAGAGAGTCATTAACTGCCCAGAAATTTTAATCCTTTTGAGGTCACTGAGCCTGGCCATGAAAAGAAAAGGAGGGACGGGCCAACCTGCGCTGATGCAGTTGAAGTCCCGCGGGGTGAGGTCGTGGATCCTGCGTCCCTGGAACTCGAAGGGACTGGCGCAGTAGATGGCGGGCACGGAGGTGTTGGTCTGCTCCATCCAGTCCACCAGCCACTTGATCTTACAGTCGCAGCGGAACGAGTTCCCCCGCAGGTCTCTGGACAGAGCGTCAAATGGCCGTTATTTAGAGTACAGGCAAACCACCATATTATTAGTCTTCCCTAAGTGGCTGTGTAAGTGCACATTCAGTTTCACGGCTGTGTGATGCTGCCAATGTTTCCACGGGGAACTTCTCTTTCTGCTGAGTGTTCAAAGCAGCACTGCGTCAAGGCACGGAGTCTGTCTCAGCGTGTTCACACTCACAGATCGGTGAGGATGTCGAGGTGCTGGAAGAGCTGCCGGGGCAGCAGCTGCAGGTTGTTGTTGGACAGAGACCTGGAGGATCAGCAGGAAGGAGCAGCTGTTAGCACTACTGCTGAGCCATAACACACACAGTCGGACCATGACAGGTGTTCTGGTTTAATGTGAATAAAAAAACAAATATACAATATTACATTGATCAAATGTGTTCTGGTTTAATATTACATTGATCAAATGTGTTCTGGTTTAATATTACATTGAGCAAATGTGTTCTGGTTTAATATTACATTGATAGGTGTTCTGGTGTTCTGATTTAATGTAAATATAAAAACAAACATATAATATTACAGTGATCAAATGTGTGGAGAGCGATGATTACAAATAGAAAGGGGATACTTTACAGATGGGTCAAAGACTTGAGTCCTCTGAAGGTGTTCTTGGAGAGAGCCTGGATGTCGTTATTCTCTATGAATCTGAGGGACAGAGTCAGCTTCAGAGATTCGCTCATGTTTCACAAACATGGAGAACATCAATAGTTTGTCATTAGGCAGTAGGATAGAATCCAATAGTACTAAAACAACTGGGCACACTTTTACATTAGATATTAACAGATTATATATAGAGATAAAACAATTAGGTTTAGTTTATATAAAGATATGTACTACATATATATATATAACATCAATATTATTCTATTAATAGTAATCAACACAAACACTTTAGCTACTTAACAAAACAGAAATAATCAAAGGAGTTGCAACTTCATCAGTGAACCCCACTCTGCCTCGGTCGTGTTTGGGAGATGGATAACAGCATATGCACTTATCACAGACGATCCAGCGGAGGCTGGCCATGAAAATATTATTAGCATTCACAGCGGGTCGCTGGGGTTCTAGCCGTTAATGCAGAGGCTCTGTAATGGGCTTCTGCAGAATCTATTCAATCACTCTTTAAAGCCTGATGTTCCACAATGGCTGCACACTCATCGCCAACGGTTCACCGTAAAGCCTTCAACCTGTGGGGTTTCAGCCGGTTGTTCAGCTCAAGCGGATAAATATGAGGAAACGTTTCTGTTCCAAATCCTGGCAAAGCTTTTGATACCAAACGGGACGGAGCCTGAGTATTCTAACGTTCCTCTAGTGGGACGTGGACGTTTAATCACAACGATGGAGACACAGCAGAGCCTGTCGTGCCTGCTGTAGGGCAGTCAGTGTGATTAACACTTACAGGTACTGGTATGGTCAGTGTGAACACTTACAGGTACTGGTGCTACTGGTGTGGTCAGTGTGAACACTTACAGGTACTGGTGCTACTGGTGTGGTCAGTGTGAACACTTAGAGTTACTGGTGCTACTGGTGTGGTCAGTGTGAACACTTAGAGTTACTGGTGCTACTGGTGTGGTCAGTGTGAACACTTACAGGTACTGGTGTGGTCAGTGTGAACACTTACAGGTACTGCAGGTGAGACAGACCAGCGAAGGCGTTGTCCGCCACCTGAGTGAACGTGTTGGAGTTCAGTAAACTGTGGAAAAGCAAAAGCAAGCCAATGAATTTCCCGACGTTCATGACTGCTTGTCTGGTGGGTTAGACGTGTGTTTGGTATTTGAGCTGGGCGACCCCTTGTGCAAACAAATCTGTTTTCATAAAGGTTCTGGTTTCTGTAGCTCAACAGTGTGACTCAACAGCAACACAACACAATACAAGCAACACACAGTGCATTCTCTTAATACCCCCCTCCACAACCACACACACCCACATGGGGACCTCCACACACACACACTTGATTGCATCTGAGGACACAAGCGGGGCATTGTGTGAATGTAAGGGAGCTGAAGGGACTCAGTCTTTGGTAACACTGACACTGGTCCAGAGACACTTTACTCTTATTACTGCAATGTCACCACTGTGTTCAATAGCCATTCATTCTAGTGGCTGTCGTCCTGCCATCTCAACGTTACCAAGAGAGACGGCGTCTTGATTAAAGAACGATGCACAGCATATGAAGGGAAGAAATAAACCTTCTCTTTCTAAACTTTTAACTATCAAGAAAGCGTAAGTGGACTGAGACAAATGTGTTAAGAGTTAAGAGTTAAGAGTTCCCTTAATCCAGGAGGGAAGGAACAACGGTAATATAATACCTGTGTGTAGGTGGCGTATTGTACCAGTAAGATGCTGGTAGATCACTGG
>NC_140275.1:18933984-19084556 GCF_964030765.1 Micromesistius poutassou | reverse complement strand
GTACTGTCTTACACTGGATGATAACCCCCCTACTTTAGCTATGTGAGCCAAAACAAATGATCTTCCACGTTCCTTAAAGGGAAACAAGAGAACGTGAGGCAATGGTATTATGTCAAACCATCATGTATGTGGTGGTCACACCAGTGGACAACCCAGCATGGCAAAAGTCTGTCCACACACACACACACACACACACACACGGCCCCCTCTCAGTGTGGGGGGGGGGTCTGTACTCACAGGGAGATGATCCCCGGGGGGAAGCTCTTGGGGATGGCCTTGGTGTCCACGCAGAAGGCGCTGTCCTTGGTGCAGGAGCAGGTGCTGGGGCAGCGGGGGATCTTAGGGGCCCGCTTGGCCTCCCCCGCCCCGGGCCCCTCCAGCAGGCAGAGGAGGAGAGCCAGGGCCAGCATGCCGACTGCCAGGCCCCTGGGAGAACCGGTCCAGCCGCGGTCCACCATCATCTCCTTCTTCTTCTTCTTCTTCTTCTTCTTCTTCTTCTGCTAAACTAAAGGCGGGACACGAAGATGGGCAGAGAGCAGAGAGGTGGGCGAGGAGGGGACTTCTGCAAGTTTCTCCTGTTCCCGTTGGATTGGCCGACTGAGCTGCCGGTGATGAGCACTCCTGCAGTGTAGTGTTCCTGTAGCTCGACGGCAGCACTAGGGATGCAGACTGAGGGGTGAGCGGGCGAGACGTAAAACAAGGAGGAGGGAGAGAAAGAGAGAGAGAGAGAGAGCTGGAGTGTGAGCGACGAACAGAAGAGGTGTAGTCCTCCTATCCTCTGTGGGTACTCTGCAGCTTCTCTGGGTTTGTGCTCTCTCATTCTCTCTCTCTCTCATTCTCTCTCTCTACTGCAAGAGGGGAGAGTGAGGGTTCTTTCTCCGCACTAGGACCTGTACGCAGTGCTGCTGACACTGAATAATTTAGCCTCATATGGAACACAGAAAACCTATAAACGATAGCTCCAGCGGTGGCTGGCTGAGGGAGGGGGAGCGGGGGAGGGGAGGGGAGGGGAGGGGGAATCTTGCCTCCGCGATTTATGTTGGAGGCGATACTGCATTGATTACATACGTTGGGATGAGACTCGCTGGAAGGGAGCTTGTGTTATCAAGGATGTAGGGAACTTCAGTGTGTGTGTGTGTGTGTGTGTGTGTGTGTGTGTGTGTGTGTGTCCGTGTGTGTGTGTGTGTGTGTGTGTGTGTGTGTGTGTGTGTGTGTGTGTGTGTGTGTGTGTGTGTGTGTGTGTGTGTGTGTGTGTGTGTGTGTGTGTGTGTGTGTGAATGTGTGTGCATAACTGATTAGATATCAAAATGCCTGATGGATAATAAGTATTCAATCATAAGTTAATTTAAAAAAAAAGTCTTCACAGATAAAGAAAATTCCGATAGATTGACGTAAAATAGATAGAAGTAAAATACTTAGATAGAAGTAAAAATATGCACTTAAAATGTGTTAAGGCATTAAGCAAACATTCACCACAGTTTTTATTGTAAAACACCTTCGACCGTTTCATGTCGTAGGACAAGCACAGGTGTCACGCATAGCATTTTATGGGACATCTGATTCTGACAGAATCTGTGTGACAGATTCACTAGTCTACTACCCGGGACCTGGTACGTGAAGAGAGTGATCTGATAATTAGTGTTTGTCATACGATGACCCCTCTGTGAAAAGGGTATACAGGAACATAAACGAGATGTAGTTGAACAATTAATAAGCACCCGTTTGATACAACTGTTCAGTGTTTCTCACTCCCGGTTCTCGTCACCAGGAGGTGCTGTGGCCTAAAACATGACGTCCACCGAGGAGAGATGAAAGTCAGAGACGAGTTGAATGGCAGCTGGCTGGACGGAGCTCCGGTGCCAGGCACTGCGAGTTTGCAGGGACAACAACCCTGTTGTCCCGAGCAGAAAGCCGCTACCTTTAAAGCAGTGTGCTGTCCGAAATTATCATGAGGTCATTAGGCCTGTAGTATGCAATAACAGACCGGGTTTTTTAAGGAAATTGGGTAAAATTATTAAAACGGATTATTTAATTTCACCAATTTTATATTATTATTGGCCTATGTTAATAGTAAAACAAGTGTGCATCAGCAGTTACAAATTAAGCTGCGGAAATATACATAATTGACATTGGATGAGTTCATTTAATTTGGCCTTCTAACTAGGTATTTGTAATTTCAAATTTTTAATAAATAATTAGTGTGGTTGCAAAACAAGCCACACTATTATTATCTTGTGTGTATTCATTATTTTTCTTACTATGATTCCTTCTACTCGTTTTGCATTTCTACAGTTTTGGGGGTATTTACACCTAATCACTACAAACAAGTCGGGCATATATCAATGCAGTGCGCCGCTACTACTAGAGACCAACCATTTCAGACTTTTTTATTATTAATATTTATAATATTAATATTTAATATGGAAAGTGAATGGGGCAAAAACTCTCAAATCAACCACTCCAAACCTGAACACCTGTGAGTTTATTAATGAATTAAATTAGCATATGTAGAAAAAAGGTGTCCAAAAAGGTTTGTCCCGCAGTGTATTTTGCCTCAATGACCCATAAGGTCCGTCAGGATCGATTTTGCTGTACTTGTACGAAATGTGATCCACGTACTCCTTAATACTGCCCGAACTTATTGTATTATTTTGGTTTTGATTAAGTTATAAATGGCCGAGTTATGGCTGATTTATAAGAAAATACAATTATGCAAATTATGCATTATTCAACCAATCCCAAGTCCGCTTTAGAGAACCCCAGAGGCCTAAAATGTGGTGTGCCCATCAAGTACCTCCCCCTTAGGTAATGTGGAACGTTTTGTTTTGATAGCTAACAAAATGACATCATAGGGTCAATTTCAAATGACCACTATTGCAGGTGCTCACTGAGCTATTTTTTTATAATAAAAGTCAATGGAGGAAAAACCCTGACCATTCTGAAGTCGAACAACTCAGGGTTGTCAAAGCTGCAACATGTATAGAAACCGCCAAAAAGTAAAGTCCCTCCTCGGTGACAGGGGGCACCATAACTCAAAATGAACTAACAAAAATGATCTTGATTGATCAATCGCAAGTCGGCTTTAAAGTGGCCCAGGGATTATTATGTATATTTATATATAGCATTAGTGTGCTCGCGCATTAGCATGGCTAGCATTACCATGTCAGCGTGCTTGCTCATTAGCCTCGCAATCATTAGCATGTCAGCATGATCGCTCATTAGCATGGATAGCATTAGCATGTCAGCATGCTTGCTCATTAGCATGGCTAGCATTAGCATGTCAGCGTGCTCACTTATTAGCATTAGTGGCGTATTCCATGATTTGTTTGAATTAATCAGTTTGCATCGGTCAGTTCGCCAAGAAGAGTCGTTCGTTCGTTCGTTCATTCGCATTTCCGGTAGCGGTGAATCATGATTCTCAGTCACTGAGTCGGTCAGACTCGGCTCCTCCCTCGTTCTCGTTCAAACGAATCGTGAATGCACATTCTCAGCCGAGTCGGTCAGACTCAGCTCCTCCCTCGTTCTCATTCTCAAACGAATCACGATCGTGCAATGGTGCAAACGGTCATCAATCAACACAACATTAACTAAGTTCCTTTTAACTGAGCAGCGCTTCATGGTCGGAATCGTGTTGTTGTTGCCCTGCTGGCTCTCGTGACTTCTCAGTCCTCACCGCTAAACACAGTCAGTGAACAGACGGCAACTCGCGAGTCAGCGACTAGTGGAGCTGGGAGTCGAGTCTTGGCGAACGAACGATGACGAACGAGTCGAACGAGAGCGGTGAATCAGGTCGGTTCGTTCATTTTAAAGAGTCGTTTGTTCGAACTGATTTGTTCGTTCGAACTGATTTGTTCACGAACAAGCCACCACTAATTAGCATGGGTAGCATTAGCATGTCAGCATGCTCGCTCAAATGCTAGCCCCGCTAGCATTTGTATGTAATGGAATATTGCGCAGACATCAAGTTTGCTCTCACACACATTTTCTTCAGAAAACGCACATGCTGCTACATGTCTAGTTATGATTGACTTCTAGAATTGGCCTACTTGCATGTGCATGTTTTTCTTTTGACTTTGATTCAGTAGGGCCTGACTACAGTTCCCAGGAAGTTCAGTGTAGTTAAAGAGGTGCTTGTTGGTTGTTGTTTTTCTCCGTAAATGCTTCAGTTTACTCCTGAAAGCGCTCCACCCAGCTCACCTCCGGTGGGAACCAGTTTAATTGCACAGAGAGAGGCAGAGCATGTAGCAGCAGCTGGAAATCATAGCCTGCCAACTCTTTAATAAGGACATAGTAGCAAAAAGATATTAACCTTTTAATCTTTACCTTAAAATGGATGATTCACTTACTTTATTATTATTTGTATTATTATTACCACATTATTTTTGTGGCCATCTTTTTATAAAATCCCTGGGATATAGGTCTACTTAAATGTCTACTTAAATGTCCGGCTTTATTCATTAACCCAATTAATTTAGGATATCAAGCTAAGAAGGTTTCTGTCTTCGTAATCTTCTGTGGGCACAAACAAGATGAGGTAAACATATTTTTTTGTTTGTATGGAAATCTTTGTGGGTTTCAAAAGATTCAACATGTTCCCATAAGTAGTGCATGTCCATTCAAAAAATAACCACAATACCAGCTGTGTTCCTCAAACCAGATTATTTTATTTCCAGATTGCAGTCGACGAGTGAAAATCAAGCTTGGGAAACACTCCTACTTAGAACTTAGGAGGTAGGACTTAGCAGAGGTAACATTCAGCGACTGCCATGTTGAGCTGGCACAAATGAGTCATCAAACCAAAACAGGCCTTTTCTCTGACTTTAGCAGAGAACGCCCCCACGTGTCCTGTTCTGTCTGGCCATGCTGCGCCTTCATGTCTGCATTTGGACCTGCTCCAGGTTCTTCTCTCGCTGTGCCCTGCTGGGTCTCACAGTGTTAGAATTAGCGGCGGAACTATGTGAAGAACGAGGACGGTCGCCCAACATCCACCACCGTGATGGCTGTGGCCCCCGAGCCCACATCCCATCCTCATGAGGGGCCAGGAGCCCAGAAAGACCTTCTGTCTCCGCCCCCCAACATCTGTTGGCCTTTGGGCTTTTGTTTCTCCACATACCTGCTGGGACTTTGGGCCACTTCGGGAGAAGTACGATTTCAGGGCTGGGAAAAACCATGTCATATTTCATGGGTGTTCTTCTTCCAGAAAGCCTCCAGCTGACACCAGTATTCATGCCTTCAGACCTACAGTGACAGCTTGTACGAATGCCTACAACAACATACTATATACACGCTGTCCTTGTCTGTCCCTGTTTGTGTTTACACTTTTCTAACTAATGATCATATTGCACAGAACTGCTGGAGGTTTAGAGTACGCATGCCTACAGTCACAGCGTGTATATAATATGTTGTTGTAGGCATTCGTACTCTAAACCTCCAGCCGTTCTGTGCATCGGTGCATCAGAGCATCAGTTAGAAAACTGTAAACAAGGACAGACAAGGACAGCGTGAGATGGATTGGTCCCGCCAGCCGCCGCCCGTTGATGGATCACCTGTGGTTCCTCATGACGTCACACAGAGAACGAGGGTCGATCGCCCGTCTGAGCGTGAGTCAGGAGCCACTTTACATGCAGGGCCACCGCCAAGCACCATGTGACGGGGAAACTCAATAAAGCATGTGTTTGTCAGCGCAGCGTGACCCGCTGCACTCATCCGTCCTCGTTGACGATTCCACCTGTAAAAGGCTCCTGTAACGTCGTCACCGCGCCCCTAATGCCCACCATCATTCCTCGTTTGGTGTCCCTAGAGGGGAGGTCTCTAGCCAGCTACGTGACGAGGCGGCGGTCCACCTCGCCTCGAGTGAACCAGCCTCCAAGCATTGAGGTAGTACGTATGAGCCTAGCTAGAGCTAGCTGCTCAGTGTGCTCTCCATTCCCCCAGGATGTACAGCGTGGATCCTGTCTGTTTCCTTGGCTTCCTCTCCTGGCGTGGGGGGGGGGGGGCGGCTCAGACATTGGGAAGGTATGTCAGGCAATCTCATCCCGCCGGGCTCAATTCAATTAAAGAGAGTACAAAGACATATGGCTCAGAGGCCTGTGATATGATTAGAGCGCCGGCGTTGATTCATGCCCTCCCTTATCTCGTTGTCACTGACGGCACAGGGCCGTAAGTGGGGACACTCAGAGAAAGGTGCAGGGGAGTTACGTCTTAGAGAGCCAAAGCTCTGCTGGTTGGCTGCTGCCAGCTATCGTCGGCTCTTATTTATTATTGTTTTGGGAAGACTTATGGTTTCATCCCAGTGGTGTCGATGGCAACAGAGGGTGGTGGTTGTCCTCCCAGGACAGCCCGTGTTTATCACCAGAGGCCGTCCGAAGGCCATGTGCTGGTTCTCAAGAGCAGCGTTACACAGGATGTCTGCTGTTGTCTGGCAACGGACACACAGCCCAGTACCCAACACACACTGAGTACAGCCCATATATATATATATATAGTACCCAACACACACTGGACACAGCCTAGTACCCAACACACACTGACCACAGCCCAGTACCCAACACACACTGACCACAGCCCAGTACCCACCACACACTGACCACAGCCCAGTACCCAACACACACTGAACACAGCCCAGTACCCAACACACACTGACCACAGCCCAGTACCCAACACACACTGACCACAGCCCAGTACCCACCACACACTGACCACAGCCCAGTACCCAACACACACTGAACACAGCCCAGTACCCACCATACGCCAGGATTAATCTGTGGGCTCACCAGGGCAGATGAGCCCTTTAGGGCTGAGAGGTTCAGGACCAGGTGTCCCCTGATGGTCAGCATGGAGCTGAACCAGAGGTAAGCCAGGAGGACGCCCACCTCCCACAGCCACCATGATGTCACCATTTAGGGTTTCAGGCATGATAATGTGCTGTATATATTCATATACATATTCACCCACACAGATACACACGCACACACACACACACGCACCCCCCCTCCCCCCCCCCACACACACACACACACACGCTCACACACACATACACAGACACACACACACACACACAGACACACATATACACACACACACACACACACACACACACACACACACACACACACAGCCTGTCTCCCCCCCACCCCCCCTCTGTGGGGCGGGCTGCCATTACAGACAGAGGATCTGTCCCCGGGGAGCGGGATGTGTTGAAGGAATGTGTGTCCAGGTATCCTCCTGCCGCGGGGGGGGGCGGGCTTGGCTGGCCCGTTGATCCTGTTTGATAAAGGCCCTGACAGGCCGGATTAGGTGTCTCCTGCCTGGAGGAGCCCCGTCTCTCCGCTCGGCCCAAGAAAGTCGATCTGGTGGGAAAGGGGCGGGGCCCTGCCCCCGGGCTCCCTGCTTTTTGGGACGCAAACGCGACCGGCGAGCAGACGCACACACAGACGCACACACATACGCATACGCACACACACACACACACTAACAAAGCGCAAACATACACACAAACGCATGTACACACACACACACACACACACAGATACACTCATACACACACACACAGACACACGCAAACGCACATACACTTATACGCACAAATACACACACACACACACACACACACACACATACACAGCGCAAACACACACACACACACACACACACACACACACACACATGCATACATACACACACACACACACGTACACACACAGACACACACACACACACACACACACACACACACACACACCTGTCTCACCGTGGGCGAAACAATGACACCCTTGCTCATCTCATTTAACTGACCACACCCTTGCGTGTCGACTATAGAAAACTACTTTTTTTTGTATATATCTGCTAAGGGTTGAGAGCTAGGCACAGGCAGAGAGACAGGCAGGCAGGCAGGCAGGCAGGCAGGCAGGCAGACAGACAGATAGTTCTCCACAGAATAGCCAAAGCAGCATTCCTGAGTGTGAAGCGATGCAGCGCTGTGGGGAGAGGCAGGAAGAGGGCAGGAAGGGAGGAGGGACACTGGGGAGGGCTGCAGTGAGTGACAGGCCGTGACCCGGGCTCACCCCCTCTGTCACACCCGTCCCGGGAGCCGCCGGCACTCCACGGACCCTGTCACACGCTGGAGCGGGCCGGGGGGGGGGGGGGGCCCGGAGCCCGGAGCACGGGCCCGGAGCACGGGCCCGTCAACAAGCGAGAGGGCAGCGGCGAGAGGGCAGCGGCGAGAGGGCAGCGGCGAGAGGGCAGCGGCATGAGGTGCAGCGCTCGCTATTGTCTGACTCCGCCGTCATCTCTCCTGCTCCACCCTTCCTCCCACCCGGGGTTTAGCCAGAAATCCTGCACACTAGATATTTGCATCTTTACAAAGCATTACATAGTTATGTTGTATTGCAGAATAATTTGCTGTTACGGCCCCAACTACGCCCTTAACCTCAGCGGCCGCACGTGTAAACAAAACAGAGCAGCTCGCCGGCTTAGCCGCTGGTGAGCAGGCTGGGAGCGTCACGGTTACAGTTAGCGAACAATGGGCTGTAAAAGCCTGCATGGGTTTGCTGATCAACACGTGAAGAAGTCTTCTGCACATCACCTCGGTTCTCAGTGAACCCCCCCACCAGCTCAGTTAGGATGCAGGGGGTTGTTTAGCCGACCATTGGGGGGGTAAGCCCCCCATGTAGCCCCCCCAACGCTGCCCATCCCTGGGGCGCAACATGGCTGCCTCTGCTGCAGTCTTTCATTCATAGCCCTCATCTCATGGAGACAGTTTGCCCCCCCTAACTCCTCTCCTCCTCTCCTCCTCTGCTCCTCCCCTCCCCGCCTCCATAAATATCCACTTGTTCCCTGCGAGGTGACAGGGGCTACACACTAAAACAGACTGACGTCACCTTCTGCCTTTTCTGGACGCTTCCCAGAAAACCATAAACGCAAAAACACTCACAAACAAACAACACGCATGCACACCCGTGCATGCACACACACACACGCACACAACAGAACATACACACACAACACAAACACACACACACACACCCCTCCTCATCAATAGCGGTGTGGCTGACTGCGGAGCCACTCCCTGATGAGGACGGGCAGGCCTGTGATTAATGACATGTCTCCTCCACGTGTGTGCCATCATCTGGTTGAAGGTCAGCTTGTCAGTCTCTCCGATTTGGAGCTTGGAGACTGATAGCACAACTGTCTGGCTTATCCACCATCTCGGTGAAGTACTGCGGCCTAAGCTTTGAACTAGCTCCAGATTGCACACTCCATTTTGGGTTTGCTTTTCCAAAGTTCACAGAGCTTTTGATATGATTTCTAAACGTGAACATTGGCAGGAGACTCAGAACACTTATTATGTGTTCAAGTAGAATGTTGACTCTTGTTTTACTGGACATAAGATTGATTCATGGATTATGACATATTTCTTCTGAATTTATCCCAGCTATGCTTTGACCTTCACCAACAGCGCACCACGCACGACTCGGTGACGTCGGTTCAGAGGAACGCGGTTCTAGTAAACGGCTTTACTAGGACCCAGGGCCGACACCTCCAGCCCACTGGTCTCTGAAAGAGATGATTGATGCATTCATCTGCCAAAGGAACAATAAAAACACCTTCCATACAGTGCACTTCATGTCAGATATTAACAAGTTTGTTCATCTTGGTAATATTTTGTAAATATATTTGTTTAAAAGGCTAAAATCACTGATCTTATCACATCTTATTAAGTATTATTCTCCCCCAGAGAGTATTTGAACAAGGAAACTACTCTTGTGGCCGTATCTGCCCTTTTGATCCTGTCCTGTTACATGTGTCCTATCAGATGCACAATATTTGGTGTTTCCTCCTATTCATCTGAACTATGAAGGTCTGAAATATACTTAACGTCATCGATGACTCAAGTCTTCCCATTTGCTAGTCAGGAAATGGTGTGAAATGTGAAATGGATGAGTGGAAATGCAGAGGTCAACGTAGATCCAAAAGCTTGCTTTACTACAGCAGCATAAGTCAGACATTAAACAGGGTTGGTTGAGTGTGTGACTGACTGTGTGTTGTTATGCTTGTTTAAATGAATTAAAGTTTCCTTCCTTAAATTTTAAGGAACAGGACATGAAGCTAGAATCCCTAAAAAGGATCTCTGTTCAGCAAGGTATTTCTGAGGTATTTGGTACAAACTGTGTTTCAGTTGCTTAACCATTACAATATTAGTTAGCAGGGAGACCCAGATAGCTGAAATTTATTCCGCTGTAGTCACACCCCAAAACAAAAAGGTTCAGTCTTTGAAAATGAAGACCATACGTTTCACTTTGTAACAGCAGTTAGGAACTTGTAACACACATGGTTCTATCTCTTCCAGACCACACCCAGTGTGTCTTTAACCAACACAAAGACACAATAAAGTCAGCCTCATCCTGTTTTTTTTTAGGCATTACCAGTAAGTGCAGCTCTCCATTATAAAAGTGCTGTTGCTATTCTAGACAGCAACCTTTGCTCTATCAAAGTCTGTACCTGTGCCATCTGTCCAGGGCTAATACTTCCTCTTCTAATGGCACCCAGGATGGACACGCCATTAACCGGTCATATGGCAAAGCTGTTCAAGCCGGTGTGTATTTTGTATTTGTGTGTCATTACACACACACACGTATATATATATAGCCCTCCTCATCACCCAACACTGCACACAAAAATACAACTTATCACCACATTCAACAGGTTTCCAGGGAACATCCAATCAATGATCTACTCTGCAAGGGAAATACATTTATTATTATTATGGTCATTGTACATTTTTATACTTGTTGGTCGTTGTTGGATGGAGAAGGCTAAACGATCAACAACACTGGAAGTGCTCTCCTGGTTCCTGCAAGCCTCTCACCCTGGACATCAGCCCCCCCACCCCCCCGCCTTCTGTCTGTCCGTCTCTGGGTGATTAAACCCAGCGTTGGGAAGGGGGGAGGGGGGGGTGGGGGAGCGCCTGTATCTCTGTGTGGTAGCCCGTTGCGTGGCTACAGCCTTCCCCTGCGATGCATCACCCAATGGCAGGAGGCCAGCCGGGCCGGGGCAGGCCTGGAGGACTGGAGGATGAAAGCCTCGGGCGCTGGGTCCACTCACGCCGCCATAAACGACATGTTTACGACTGGCCCGGGCGCCGTCGCCGCCAGCCGCTCCGCGTCAAGCCAGCGCCGCATTATCATATTTAATCGTCCCCGGCAACCTGCGTTTAGATTGCTGCGAGCCTGGAGTGGCAGCGCGGCCTCAGCGTGTAAACACACGGGTCAGCTGACCGCTATCTACCGACTGGACTTTGTCAGCTCCGTTCGAATCACCTGAAGCTTTAGCAGCTGGTTTTTAATTTTTTATTTTCGATAGCATTTTATTTGAATGTAAACCTTTTTTTAACGGTGACTTAGGTTTTTTGCAACTCCATCAAGTTGGAAGGCAGCCGATGTAACTGCTGTTAAAGCATTTACTATACAAAGTTTAGTCCATCACATTGAAGGCATGCACATGGAAGTGCACGTTGTTGACTGAAGATAAAACAAAGACGTGGCGTTCCTTTGACTGGCCAACAACCACACATATACACTGGAGACCAAACGGGGTCGCCGACCACCGGTCTGGGAATAAGACAAGAAATACAGGATCTCACACACACACACACACACACACACACACACACACACACACACACACACACACACACACACACACACACACACACACACACACACACACACACACACACACGATTTAACGACTTTTTGAAGGACACAAGCCTAAAACACAGAGCTATGTTGTGTTGTAGAGGTAATTAAAAAATACATGTCCATGGAAACAAAACAACTGCTGGTCAACGTACTCACGGACGCAGCAATTTAACGCCAAAAAAAAGCCGGGGGGAAGAGAAGACAGAAAAACAAAAACCAACACTTCCACAATACGGTACAATTATTTCATTATTTTCTGATTATTTCCCTAAGGGCTTCGTTTTGTTTACGGATCGAACTGAAGCATCCTTGTACAAAAAGAAAAAAGCAATCAATTATGATATTAAAAAATAAGAGTACAGTGTAAATATATATTCATATTTATAATTTTCTACCTGTATTTACAAGAAGATACTTTTGAATGATACTTGGACCTCTGTGTGTAAGGTAGTCATGCCCCCTTGCTAATAGTACAGTCTCTGCAGTTCACCAGCAATGTAACACCAAACAATAAACCGCAACACAACTCATCACCACCGTCACCGTCGTCAGTCCTTTGGTTCTCCTGACCAGTGTGGGGGGGGGGGGCAGAGCAGCACTCTGTAAAAAAATAAATGTTCCAGCACTGGCCCACTGAGTAGCAATGTACCCCCTCCCCCCTCATCGACGCCGTAGCCAGCCCACCTCAGTCTGGGTGGGGGGAGCCAGGAAGTGGGAGTCATTCCCCGAGTCCTTTCAAAAGATGGAGGTGGCGGTTGCTTCCGAGTCAAAGAAGTTCCGGCCTCCGCCCCCCTGGGCAGTCCTCACCACCCCGCCCCCCCCCCTCCCACCACACCCAGCCTGCCGCCTCTTCTGGGGCCGCCGCGGGACAGGAAGGACTCGGGGGGGGGGGGGGGGGGGGAAGGGTGGCGGTGTGGGAGGGAGGGGGCTGGGTGGAGGGTGGCATGTGTCAGCGCCGTGCTAACACACGCGTTAGCGTTAGCGCTAGGCTAACGCTAGCGCTAATGCTAGCGTTAGCATTAGCGCTTCTTGACGGCGGCGCCGTTGGGGTGCGGCGGGAACTTGGGCAGGCAGGGCTCCTCGGCGCCCGCGTCGTGGGAGAAGACCGAGTCCTCGCCGGAGGAGCAGGTGGAGCTGCGCGTGTCCGGGTAGCAGGTGGAGCTCCGCGTGTCCGGGTAGTTGGGGGAGTACTGGTCCACGGCCACCGACAGCTCCAGGTATTCCTGGAGGGGGGGGGGTGCGGCGTGGAAGAGAAAGGAGCGGGGAGGAGGGGGAAGACGGTAACAGGTTAAGCCTCGCGGACATGGATAGACCAAGGAACGCTACCCGTCTGGACACCCTCTAAAAGGGTGTCGAGGTGGGTAGCGTTCATTCTACACGTCTCGTGTGGACACCTTGCGTCTCTACTCTCGAAGAGTAGAGACAGTAGAGACGACGACTTTAAAAAGCAGTCCCTCATCATCGTGTATGTCCCTGCAGGCGGGAGGTAAGGCCGGGGGCAGGGGTGGAGGTGGGGGCAGGATGAGAACCGTTTAGAGCAGGAAGTTTCACTAGAGCAGGAGGTTTCAAGCCAGCCTCGATGATCACATCGGCGTGTGTTAATGTGCCAACTTGTCAACGTGTCAAATAGTACATCCGAGTGTCAGAGATGATGGCTTCATGGTCAGGATTAAGACTCTAACAGCTAATCAAAAGGGTTGAGCAACGGTGCAGAATGAAAGGCTTGTCTTAGTGGAAGTGAGTCAGTGAACTGCTGAATGGCACTGGTGGAACGAGCTCCCTGACGATTTCATGACTGCAGAGTCGTTTCACCAGCTGCCGCAAGAGACTCAAGACTCACTTGTTCAGAGTTCACCTAGACTCTGCATAGTCTCCCCCCTTACCCCCCCCCCCCCCCCACACACACACCCCTCTTATGCACTTATTGTATGTTGTTCGTCCTTGCACTTAAAAATAGTACTTAGCCTCGTATAGCATCTTATCCTAGCTATCTTTGTTGTATACAGGGAATGAGTTAACCTAACCATTGCTAGTGCCAGAGGGTTTGCGCGGGACGTCCCAGCTGACCTCACACATCACGTCCAACTGGCCAACAGATCTTCTAACGGTCAGTTTAACGAAGACCGAGGGATCAATCATGAAGACCTCCAGGGTCACTAACACCCCACTACAATATCACATCACACCCGGAATCACTGCAGGGGAGATTCAAAAAAGACTGCGTGGAGAACTGATGAAACCGGAGGAGGAGGCAGCAGCAGGACCCACCTGGTTGGAGGTCATGGCCAGGCATCGGTCCAGGTCCTCCACCAGCTGCTTGAAGGTGGGTCTGTGAGAAGGAACGGCGTTCCAGCAGTCCCTCATCATCATGTCCCTACAGGCCGGAGGTAAGGTGTGGGGGGGGGAGCGGGGGTGGGGGTGGGGTTGGGGGCGGGGGCGGGGGCGGGAGGAGAACCGTTTAGAGCAGGAAGTTTCACAATCAAAACAAGCCGAGATCTCACTAGATGCTTTCAAGCCAGCCTCGATGATCACATCGGTGTGTGTTAATGTGCCAACTTGTCAAATACTACATCCGAGTGTCAGAGATGATGGCTGCATGGTCAGGATGTGGGCTCCTGTCAGGGATTAAGAATCTAACAGCTTATCAAAAGGGTTGAGCAACGGTGCAGAATGAAAGGCTCGTCTTAGTGGAAGTGAGTCAGTGAACTGCGGAATGCCACTGGTGGAACGAACTCCCGGACGATTTCATGACCGCAGAGTCGTTCACCAGCTTCCGCAAGAGACTCAAGACTCACTTGTTCAGAGTTCACCTAGACTTTGCATAGCCCCCCAAACCTCTCTTATGCACTTATTGTATGTTGTACATCCTTGCACTTAAAAAAAAATTAGTACTTAGCATTGTGTAGCCTCTTATCCTAGCTATCTTTGTTGTATACATGGGTTCAACTAGCGGTTCTATGAACATCCTTACTGTACCGACAGCGATATATTGTTTCTCTTTCTTCTGACAAATGTACTTTGTTGTAAGTTGCTTTGGATAAAAGCGATAAAATGCTAAATGCCCTGAATGTAAATGACGCAGCCTTACAGTTGGTGCGTGCAGGTGGAGGGCTTGTCCATGCGGTGCCCGTCCTTCAGCAGCTTGAAGAGCTCCTCCACGGGCACCCCAGGGTAGGGGGAGCCCCCCAGGGTGAAGATCTCCCACAGCAGCACGCCAAACGACCAGCTGCCCAACAGAAGGTCAAAGGTCAACCAGAGTGGACACGGTGGAGTGGACCGGGGTCTGGATCCAACACCACACACAGAGCTCCTCATGCTAGGGGCTGGGGCGGGAATATGGGTTGGATTTCTCTGTTGTACTTCAACAATATTCTATTTTAAGTCTGGACCCCCAACTGAGCCTGGTTTTACCTTGTGATGCTTATCACAAGAACATGAAAAGTGCAAAATAGATTTTAATATTCTCATTCTGAGTAGTGTGTTACAGTCAGTGTGTTACTGTTAGTGTGTTACATTCAGTGTGTTACGGTTAGTGTGTTACGGTTAGTGTGTTACATTCAGTGTGTTACGGTTAGTGTGTTACGGTTAGTGTGTTACAGTGAGTGTGTTACAGTGAGTGTGTTACAGTGAGTGTGTTACAGTGAGTGTGTTACGGTGCTGGAGACTCACACGTCACTCTGGTGGGTGTAGATGCGGTCGAACAGGGCTTCAGGGGCCATCCACTTGACTGGCAGGCGGCCCTGGGAGACAAACAACAACACAGTCAGAACGCCGCGGACCTCCCCAACCTCTGCACGGCAGCTACTGCAAAAAAAAACCTTGAGTTCTGCAGAAGGACGTTGTAGCTTCTAGGGACCAGCAGAATGAGCAGCTTCAGACAGCAGGCCTACTAAAGGAGGGTGAAGATGTGGAGCTTCATACACACCACGTAGACCCTAAGGATTCTTTGGGGCTTTAAACAAATACCTCACAAGTACTTAATTTAAATAAGCATAACAACACACCGTTGGTCACACGATAAACCAACCCCGTTTAATGTCTGACTTATGGCGCTGTAGTAAAGAAAGCTTTCTGATCTATGTCAAGCTACACATTTCCACTCATCCATTTCGCTTTGTAGCCTGACTTGATGTGAAGACTTGAGTCATCAATGTCGTCAGGTATATTTCAGACCTTCATAGTCCAGATGAATAGGAGGAAACACCAAGTATTGTGCATCTGATCAGACACTTGTAACAGGGGACAGGATCAGACGGGCTGATACAAGCCCGAGTAGTGTGACGCTCCATGTTCAAATATTCTCTGGGGGAGAATAATACTTCATGACAGCATGACGACCGAGACTTTCCGAGGGACTGAGACGGTCTAACGCGTGGAACCCCTGCTGGTCAGTAGGTCAGTGAGGGGGGTCACAGGTGGGTCAGCTCACGTTGGTGGTCTTCTTGTAGTAGTCGATGTGGTGGATGTCGCGGGCCAGGCCAAAGTCTGCGATCTTCATCACGTTGTCGTCGGTTACCAAGACGTTACGAGCAGCCAGATCCCTGTGGATACACTGCACACACACACACAAACACACAATCATTTAATGGCGTGAATCTATAGTGGGATGTCACTGGTGGGACATTATTATTATAGTGGGATATACTGGGACAGTATTTATTATAGTGGGATGTACTGGCACAATATTATTATAGTGGGATGTACTGGGAAAGTATTATTATAGCTGTACTGGGATAGATTTATTATAGTGGGATGTACTGGGAAAGTATTATTATAGCTGTACTGGGATAGATTTATTATAGTGGGATGTACTGGGACAGTATTTTTTATAGTGGGACAGTATTATTATAGTGGGATGTCCTGAGACAGTATTATTATAGATGTACTGGAAGAGTATCATTATAGATGTACTGGGACAGTATTATTATAGATGTACTGGGACAGTATTATTATAGATGTACTGGGACAGTATTATTATAGCTGTACTGGGACAGTATTATTATAGTGGGATGTACTGGGACAGTATTATTATAGTGGGATGTCCTGGGACAGTATTATTATAGTGGGATGTCCTGGGACAGTATTATTATAGTGGGATGTCCTGGGACAGTATTATAATAGGGGGAGGTTTCGGGACAGCACTGGGGGGCCTACCTTCTTGGAGGACAGGTACTCCATGCCGCGAGCCACCTGGTAGGCGCAGGAGACCAGGTCCTTGATGGACATGTTCTCCACAGGCACCTGGTCCGGGTTGTAGCAGTACTCCATGCCGGGGGGCCTCCGGGCCCTCAGGTACTCCCTCAGGTTCCCCTTGGACGCAAACTCCACGATCACGTACAGCGGGCCTGCGGACAGCGGGGTCCGTTAGGGCGCGGGAGTCGATCCACACACTTGATGATCACTTCCTCTAGAGACACCCGATCAAGTTCCTCCAGAATTCAGTTTGTACGGAGAAACCTTTTATTTTGAGCTTCTCCGATATGGCATAGGGTTACCGTAATGTGGGTGGTAGTTGGTCGGTATTTGGAGGGTGACAATTTACATTATGGAACCCATGCAACTCAATGAGAGGGGGGGGGGATTGTTTATTCGCTGACTCTAAGATGTATATTTAATATACTTTTATAGTTAGATATTGGGTAGGTGTGTAGAATATCCATCCCTCTGGTATATGTTAGGGTTATTTTACGATTTCAGATCCTGCGGTCCATCCCTTTAGGTAACTCCCTGGACAGAACATCTGCTGAAGGCCTCCCATCTGAAAATGCGAGTGGAGCGGCCTCACTGCCTTCAGAACGCGGCAGCGAGGGAACACTAAGTCAGAGCGCCCCGCCCGGAGCGCACGGTGACACCACTGCGGCTGCGGGATCCGAACAGAGCGACTCAAACACAAACCTCCACAGCCCTGCTCATTGATACCACTGCAGTGAAAAGCGTGACCGAAGCCACAGGGCTGTTTACTCTAGATAAGACATTTCAATGCAGACAGCAGATAAGGCCTGGAGGAATGCGGTCAATAGTGCCGGGTGGTTCACTGGAGGTCAGTCCGCCCCCGCTCCCCCCCCCACCCCCCACCGGCAGCCCCGGGGCTGGAGAACAGTGCCAGGCCTTGTCAGTGATGATTTCAGAGATATGGGAGCCCTGGAAGCAGCTGTGTTCATCATCAAACCCCAGAGCTTAGATGCTGGCTGCCAGGAGGCTCATGGTCTAAACATGTGTTTAGTACAAGTGCTGGGAATCGGGAGCTGGCTCTGCGTACGTGCCATGTGCACAAAGGCCTGACGCCAGCGCCTTCTCCGCTGTCCTTTTCAGGAGAGGAGTTTGCAGAGGTCACACACACACGGGGGGGGGGGGGGGAAACGCGCGAGCGGGCCTCAGGGTGAGTCTCTAGCGCGTCACCCACCGTCCTGCGTGCAGGCTCCCAGCAGGTTGATGATGTTCTTGTGCTTGCCGATGATCTTCATCATCTCCATCTCCGAGATGAGGTCCGACAGGTCCTTCTCGGTGGCGTCGGCTGCACACAGAGGGGAGGAGAAGGGCAGAACTTTAGCTGATGGACAACACAGACCGGTATCAAGAGTCGTCAGGGTGTGCCTTAAGCATCGCAAAATGATGTCCCATCAAAGTCGTTGCAATGGAACACAACTTAAGTCGACTTATTTCAAGCGGATTTCATGAGAGGAGTTAGGGTTGACTAAAGTACGATGAAGTGAGGGTGTTGATGACGTTGAGGATTTTGTTGACTACTGATATAAAACCAAGGGAGGGGGGGGGGGGGGGGGCAAGGATTTAGCGCTGCACAGAATTGCCAAGGCTGAGCTCATTTGGAGATAAGTATTAACATACGTGGGAGTGTGTGTGGATGACTGCTGGTTTAAGCAGCCTCACCTGGCCGAGTCTGATTGGAACTCTGGGGCTGGGTGAGGCTGCACACCTGTTGCACATCGAGTAATCAGTGTGCACAGGTTAAACCAGCCATCACCACACACACTCTCAAGGAGATCTCCTGGGTGGCAGTGGAGCCCCCTTGCCATGTTCATTCTCACACCGTTGCAATAAACCAGATTCAACACCACCCCCCTGTGTCCTATGTTTGGAGGAGCCCAGAAAGTCACCTAGGTGGCGTGTGGCAGACACCTAGGTGGCGTGTAGTAATGGACTTTGCTACAACAACATACTTTTTCTATTTACTACGTTTTATGAACCTGTTATCCATTGCTTAAAATCAGATAAACATTCAAATCACAGAACCAAAGTCCCCAAGCAGAGAAGAGGGCTCCGTAATGTGATGAAGCCAGCGTGTATGACCCTCCACCCAGCTACGTCTCTCCAGGAGACCTCTCCCCGATCCGCTCAGGCGGCGCTGCTGGAACCCCATCCCCCGGGGAGCGGCCGCTCCAAAGGCAGCGGGCTCATAAGCGATCCCTCCCCCTGCGTGGCGGAGCTCAGGAACGCCGGTCCCCTCGTATTAAATGTCAAGCGCTCTCAGACTCCAGCAGGCCCCTCTCAGGGTAACACTCCCGTATCTGTTGACTCCCAACTGAGAGTCATGGCTTTTGGAATATCTTCGTTATTTTACTCATTTATGTGTGAAGGATGGATCACTTGAGTCTTGAGAGCCTCAGACTAAGTACTTTACAAACTCTGATTCCACTAAACGTCATCCATCAAACAGTGCGACAAAAGGAGATTTTGACTTGGCGCACATTAAATAAAATACAAAACATACATAGAAAAACAGCCTGCAAAGAACCCCAGAATATATCGCACCTTATGTAACACCTGATGATCTCCTCAGATTTGTCTTTCGCTTAACAAAAAGCTCTTCCATCTCCGCTAGTGAACCCAAGGAGCCACAGCTCATCACTTACACTTCAGCATCTTGACCGCCACCTTGGTGATGCGGTTGGGCTTCTCCTTGTCCAGGCCCAGGGCCTCTCCCATCACCACCTGGCCGAAGCAGCCCTCCCCCAGACGCTTGCCCATCACCAGCCTGCATGGGGCGGACAGAGGAGGAAGAGGGGGGGGGGGGGGGGGGGGGTGTTACAGGGGACTGCAGGACTGACCCATGGAACACATCTTGTTCCTAATCCAATCAGAATGGATCCGCAGCGGGTTCCTCCGGTGTAGTGAGGCCCCGCCCCCCTCCCGCCGCTACGCACCTTTCCCGGGACAGCTCCCAGCGGGGGTCCTGGGGCAGCTCGTACTCGGAGACCCCCGACAGCATGGGGGAGCCGCTGGAGGAGAGGCGGGAGGGCCGGACCAGCATGACCCCCGAGTGGATGGAGGAGCTGGAGTCCACAGACACCTGCAGGAAGGAACACGCACATTACTTCCTGTTCGGGGAGGCCGCACCGCAAGGGGAGGGGCTTCTCAAAGTGACAGGCAGAAGAGGGAGGGGCAGAAGGAGATGAAGGGGGCGGGTACTCTAGAGTCATGTCTTTAGTCTAAGAAAGGTTTAAAATATGAAAGGGACAAGTCTGCTTGCGGGACGAGGGTGTAAAACTGGCGAAACATTTGAGCAATGTTGAGTTATAATGTATAACGTAATATCCATACCCACCTGGTTGACCTACCTGCCACAACCCAACTCAGAGATTCGCAATGAATCGGGAAGCCCTACGAATAAAGGTTCATTCAAACCTAGCTACCATGCGGACTACCAGGTACACTCCCATGGAAACACACCCCCATAAAACCAAAATGTTTGCACAACGGCCTTCAGTAACGGTGCACGGTGAGGGAGACAGGAAGGGGGGGGGGGGGGTGAGAAGGAAGTAGGTTTGCAAACCCCCTATCTACTTTCTGTTACCTGTCTGCGCAGCGGGATGCTCTTAGCCAGCTTGTGGACGGCCAGCTGCCCGCTGAAGTCGCTCTTCTTGGAGGTGGTGCGCATCTTGAAGAGCACCACCGTGGACACCATCACGGCGATGATGAAGAAGCCCACACAGTAGATCACCACCTCCAGGTAGGTGTGGTTGGCGGGGGGGTAGTGGGGGACGGCTGCGGGGGAGGGCCAGGGGGGGGGGACACGTGGTCAGCGTTGCAGACAGCTGTGAAATGCCTTCACTTTGTGTTTCTCAAAGGATGGCAACCAGAGCATTGCAGGTAAAGAATGACACGTATGCACACACACAATAAAATAACACACTATAACACACGCCAAGAAAACCACACACATGCGCACTATGACACGCGCTTAGACAACCACACACACACACACACACTATAACACTCTAAGAATACCACACACACACACACACTATAACACTCTAAGAATACCACACACACACACACTATGAAAACAGCCAACACACTTTAAAACACGCCAAAAAAAAAACACACACACACACACACACACACATACATAACCACACACTAGAAAAACCACACACAAACACTAAGAAGACCAGAGCCATAGACACACGGGGGACAGAAGAAGCGTTCTCTGTGCTGAACGCCAGCGGTGTGAATCAGAGGTCAGCTGAAAGCTCGACAGACTGTCACTAACGGTAACACAAACAATATCATCCAAAGATGTGCAATGGCTCTGGTGTTCTGTGTCTGAGGTTCACACCCAACAACAAACATCCACACCAACACAATAATACGACTAAATGAATAGCATCAACCATTCTCTTACATAGCAAGCTATACTACAGAAACAGCTCATTAGACTATTTGCCTAACAAATGTCCCATTCTGAAACCCTTTGACATAATAAAAAAATATATATATTTTGTTTCTTAAAAAGAGTGTGTTTGCGTCATCATGACTACAATGCTTGTCACAAGATCCATATTGTAATTTTTTATTTGGAATAAATAAAAATAAGAATTATTTTTGTGAAATCAGTTTAAGAATCAAATCCAGAATGTTTTTTCCTCCCATTAGGTGAAATCACCAACATTTATTTGCATTATCCTCAAGGTGTAGCAGTTTGTAGTATAGAAAGAATCTGGTGTGCCCCTTGGTAAGGTTGTCTTCATAAAGTTGTTATAACAGACAAATAATTAAATAAATACATATTAATATATATACATACAGTATATATATATATATATATTCATGAATACAAGATACAAGGAAAGAACGATTTTATTTACATTTTGTTGCAACTTTATGTAGGTTGCCACAAAATAAGTAGCACAACGTTTTGAAAACCGAATCTTTAAAGGTTGAAGTAGGATTCAGTGGCATCTAGATGGAGGTTGCAGATTGCATCAAACTGAATATCCCCTCAAAAGGTCATAGGTCATAGCTATCAAGTAAAATAGCAATTATATTAAAGACTGGGAAGCTTTTCTTCTCTACTGAAACACGGTGGTGCAAGATGGCGGCTCCGTGAAAGAGGACCCTCCTTATGTAGATATTAAGGGCTCATCCTAAGGTAACACAGTGATTCTTATGTTCAGGGGATTAATCCCTTATTAAAATACCTTTGAATATTACAGTACATTTCTGCCAGGTCCATTCCTCTAGAGATGCCACTTAATTCTATACACCTTTAAATAAACATGTGATCGTCATCCTGTATTTACTACGTCATTTAAAACATATTAACTATGAAATATTAATTATAACAAATATAAATGATATATATTATAATATATATATATATATATATATATTATATATTGGCCAAAGATAGGTTAAGGAATAAAGAGTCTTAATATTTGTTTGCTATTTTCTTTGCGGACCAAGCAGTCCATGCCTCACTAGCTAACATTACAGCCTGTTTAGATGGAGGTTACTTTATTCCAACTGCAGCGAGGACCAGGGGGTCACACCGAGGATTCTCTCTTCCCGCCCACCGCTACACCCCAAAGTAACACGGCAACACAAGCGGCCCACGCTTGTGTGAACAGCCCCTGAGTGACAAGCCGCTTGATAATTGGACAAATGCCCGCTGGCAGCTGGGTGAGACGCAGAGACACCGCAGCGGGCCAATTATCAGAGCCGACCGCTGTGCGCACAGCAGGAAATGACATCAGAGATCTGTCATTTGCGGCGCTTGTCAAAGGCTGTTAGCGTTAAAAATAACCTTGAATGAAATCCAATGTAAACACCAATTAAAAGGGCAGAATGGGAGACACCGTTTTGAATAAAATTCACAGCAGAACCGCCCAACAAACCGTCTGGCTTTTTCTTAAATGCCACGCTCCACCTGGCAGTGATCAGGTCAACAACCTGGTTATTGCCCCCCCCCCCTCTCCCCTCCCCCTCCCCCCACCCTGAACAGGACTTCTACTGTCCTTCTCTAGGGTGGATTCTAAGAGACGTTAACAAGTGGGTTGTTGGGCAGCCTGTGTTTCGATTAAATAAAACCAACATGAGCCGTGCTCCCCCATCCAGAGGGTCTGGGCGGAGCACAGGTCCAGTGGAGAGGGGGGAGAGGAAGGGGATCAGGGTAACCCTGCACTGGCTTCCTGTCACATGACCCAGCAGAGCAGGGGTCCCAACGACAGCCCTGCTCTGCCCCATGTGAGGGGGGGACAGCCAGGCAAAGGGGGAGGGGGGGGGGAGGAGGGGGAGGAGGAGGAGGAGGCGGTGAAGAGGAGAGGGAGCGCAGGGAGAACCACCAATACCTTCAAAGACGGTCAACCATGCAGTGTGATGAGAGAACCCGATAGAATTGCCCGCCAAGCAGGTATACTCCCCAGCGTCATCAAAAGACACATTCCTCAGTTGGAGGACTTCCATCTCCTTGTCCGTGGTGTTAAGGCCAGCGGTCTGGAGACGTAACGAGAGGAGGCGAACCAAGAGGCCCAGGAGGAGAGGAGAGGGAAAGGAGAGTCATCCGTTAGAAAGGGCGAGAAGAGGGGGATACCGGAAAGGGAACAGGGGGGGGGGGGGGACCAAGAGCCTTCCCAGAACTCCTGGGTCCGACAGCGACTCGCCCACAAGTTAGTTTCACCCAGAGCCCCCCCCCCCCATGAGGGGGGAGGGGGGTGTAAGCCCTGTAAGAGGAGAAGCGGAGTTAGGCCGAGGCAGCAGTGCGACGCCTCACTGGGCCGCCCGTCTCACCCCACCACCGGGCTGCCCGTCTCACCCCACCACCGGGCTGCCCGTCTCACCCCACCACCGCTGCTCTCCAGCACCAGATCCAGAACACAATCCCCCGGGCCCATCTCTGCATGCAGGAGACGGCCAGCATGGAAAGAACCGCAGCAGAACAGGACTAAAAGCTGCCATATTGGAGGGAAACACAGAGACGAAACAGAAGGGACAGACAGACAGACAGAGATGGAGACAACAAGAGGGAGAGGGGGCACATGGAGAGAGACAGACAGTCAGAGAGCGAAAGGCAAAGACAGAGCGACAGAGACAGAGGCAGAAAGACAGACAGAGACACAGAGAGAGACAGAGAGACAGACAAAGGCAGAGAAAAGAGAGACAGACAGAGAGACAGACAGAGGCAGAGAAAGAGAGAGAGCCAGGGAGAGAGCTAGGTAGAGAGTGTGTGAGAGGTGAGCGGGGTAGGAGAGCGAGAGTAATGGAGCAGGATGGCAGACAGAGAGGCCCTTATTAGGCGGGCACTGCGCCGGCACGGGGCAGGAATGAGAACAGACTCCAACATAAACCAGCGACTAAACACTTTCAACTGTTCTGCTGGGAATTTTCCATAGCGTCATTTACAGTCAGGACGAAAAACGAGGTAGGAGGGGGGAGGGAGGCAGAGCGAGAGGGAGGGAGGGAAGAGAGAAACAGCCACATGGGCAGGTTGTCTCTAGCGTGGGGCCCCTAACTCGCCAGGTGTGGCCCCCCGTGTTGGGCGTGGCCCCCGTGTTGGGCGTGTGCGTGCGCTCCAGCGGGCCGGTTTACCTGTGGGGTGCCAGCGGGTGACCGTCAGCCAGGCCGACTGATTGGCCTCGCCTATATAATTGGACACTTTACAAATATACTCGCCGCTCTCCTCCTCAGTCACATTGTAGAGCGTCAGCACCTGGGTGTCCGAGCTATTGACCCCAGAATGCTGGAGGAAGGGGAGGAGGGGGAGGGGGGGGGGGGGTGGGGGGGGGCACACAGGGCAGCACGGACACAACATCACATCAATGCTGGCAGAGACAGTAAGAGATGAGAAGGTCTGTCGTTGTGTTAGCGTGGTGTTAACCGTCGCTTCTCAGAAGGGATGGCACTAAATTGTAAACAGTACATGTGACATTTATAAACATCAAGGCAAAACCACCGCGTCCACTTACATATCAAGTAACAAAACATTGGGTTTCTTATTTCTCGTTGAGTAGCGGTCAACATCAGTAAAAATGTGCTGCTTCTTAATCCTCTCGTTGGGCTTGTGATCGCACCATGGTAATCACCAAAACGTCTTTGTAACCAATGGTAGTTTAGAAGGGTTTATAACCCTTGTTCCTTATCACTTAGTTCAAGTTCGGAACTACTTTCTTAGCATCCAATCAACACTCAAGATCTCTTAGCTGTCATTTGACTTAATTAAATAGCGAAGGTTTAATGAAAGCAAATACATAAAACACGTCTTTCTGAGCAATCAACAAACGTTGAGAAACTCTTTCTGCCCGTTTGTCTCCAGCTAGTCTAACGTCTGAGTTCCCCTTCTCCCCGGAGGGTGTGCGGGCCCCTACCTTAAGCACCCGGACGTAGGGCAGCATGTCGGGGCCCAGGCGGCTCCCGTTCACCTCGATGTGCTTCAGCCACTGGATGTGGGGCTGGGGGTCGCTGAACACCTTGCACTCAAACTCCACGTCGCTGCCCACCACCGCCGTGCGGTTGGCGGGCAGGCCGGCCTGCAGGATGGGCCTGTGGGGGGAACGCTCTGGAGGGGCAGAGAGGGAACACACACACAAACACAAACACACACGTTCATCACGCAGCCCTGTTAACATAGACCACGGTGGTCTCACACAAACAAACCCTTTGGAATGCCCTCCGTTGCTGTAAAACCTGGTCCACATTACGATGGCGGATTGAGATTGCAAGGCGAGGTCTGGCGTTCAGAATCAGATCGGTTGTGAGGTCACCAGAGACGCGGGCTGCATGCCGGGCTCAGGAAGTGAGCGTGTCTGCTTCCTCAGCACTAAACGCTGCGCGTAATTACGGAGATTAACCAAGAAACATAAGAGTCAAGAGTCCGATTTAGAACCAACCCTTGGAATGTTTTTTGGAAGTCATTTTGAAGACGATATATTCAGAAGTAAATGTGATGGGGGATAGGTGATCAGTAAACCCAAACTAGCGCCACGGTGGCAAATGACAGCACTTGTTGCTCCAAACAACAGCTAGGGGGGGGGGGGCACTAGTAGTCTAGTGAGGTCACATGGAGAGCACCCTCCTACACCACCGATCAGGACCCGGGCTCTGGGGTCTCTGGTTGGGGGGGGGGGGGTGCGGAAGGGAGCTGCGTGCTGGACCCTTGCATTGCTTTACAAAGCCGTAAATGAGGTTTCCTTGTTTATCAGTCCTTACCGACGACGTCGAGCTGGTAGGTGTGGTTGATGCTGCCGTGCTGGTTCTCCACCACACAGGTGTAGTTCCCCTTGTCAGAGGGGACCACCGACTCCATGATGATGGTCCACACGTGGTCACGCACCTGGGGGTCCGAGCGTCACAGAGACTTTAAAAAAGGAAGCTCATTGGTGGGGCTTCACGGCTTCAACAGCACTATCAGCACAGGTTCCTTCACGATTCTCTGGTGAACTGTTTAAACAAAGTAATTACACTGTGGCCAAAAAAGGATGAAAAGTACTAAAGTATACTGAAGACGTGAAAGATTATTCTTCAGCCCATCGCCTCAATTACAGCATTCCAACACACACACACACACACACACACACACACACACACACACACACACACACACACACACACACACACACACACACACACACACACACACACACACACACACACACACACACACACACTTGTAAGGGTTACTTCATGTCTGCAGTAAAGTGTTGCGCTCTCCTTTTTTCTCAGAGCCAAGTTATAATTTTTCTTCCATAAATCTGCCGAGACCGGCGGAGCGTGATTAAACCAACAAAACCTCAGAGGCCCTGGCAACATCAAACACCGAGCACGCCTGATGCCCCCCCTCTCTGAGCCCACATATGAGGTGGAGGGAGAGTGGATAGGGGGCTCTCTCTCTGTGTGTGTGTGTGTGTGTGTGTGTGTGTGTGTGTGTGTGTGTGTGGTGTGTGTGTGTGTGTGTGTGTGTGTGTGTGTGTGTGTGTCAGCTGTCTATTGCCAGATGTATGTGGTGCTCAGCTTCATATACATGTGGTGTACATTAAACCACCCCCACCCCCCTCATTTCCACGCAGCCCATATGAACAATAGAGGCCCGGTCATAAAGGAAAGGGTGGGGAAGACGGGGGTAGGGTGTGTGTGTGTGTGTGTGTGTGTGTGTTATCAGACGTCTCAGGGCCGCCAAAGCAGGCCTCTGCACCACCTAGACTTTAAAAAATACTAAATAAAATAAAATCTAACTTGCAGCGGCCAGATGGTGAGGTGGAGAACTGGGGGGGGGGGGGAGGGGGGGGGGCAGCTGAGAGGAAGCTCCTAAATGTGTCCCAGCTGGAAGGGAGGGGGGGGGGGGGCTGAGGCTGGAGCAGCCCAGAGACCCTGATGGGATGTGCAGATGCTTGAGAGGATGGGCTCACTGCACTGAGCGCTACAGTCTGAGGGTCCTCAGGGCTGTGAGGAGTCTGAGGGTCTGTGAGGAGTCTGAGGGTCTGTGAGGAGTCTGAGGGTCTGTGAGGAGTCCTCAGGTCTGTGAGGAGTCTGAGGGTCTGTGAGGAGTCTGAGGGTCTGTGAGGAGTCTGAGGGTCTGTGAGGAGTCTGAGGGTCTGTGAGGAGTCTGAGGGTCTGTGAGGAGTCTGAGGGTCTGTGAGGAGTCTGAGGGTCTGTGAGGAGTCTGAGGGTCCTCAGGTCTCCGGAGAGTCAGAAGAGTCTTCAGACTTTTCACCCTCACATTGAACATCCAACTCCCTCATCGGACCCCCTCCCCATATGAACCATATCCATATTGTGGTGTTCAAACCAGACCTTCATAGAGCTCTGTGAGATGTCTGCTGGTCCCCTAAAGCTCACCGGCTAGCCTAGCGGGGGTTGAGATGTCTGCTGGTCCTCTAAAGCTAACCGGCTAGGATGAACCCTGGTCTGCTCCTTGATAGACACGGGACCTACAGGATGAGGACCCTAAAGAGGCCCGAGGGGTGGGGGGGGGGGGGGGGGGGGTCACCTTGAAGCCGCCGATGCGCTGGTCTCTCCTGAACTCCCGGCCGTTCTTGAACCACTTGAGCGAGGGGGTGGGGTTGCCGCTGGCCTGGCAGCGGAACTTGACCGTCTTGCTGGCGGGGACAGCATGGAGCTTCTTGGCCATCTTCTCAGGGTGGGCCCACTGGGGGGGCATTGCTAGAGGAGGGGGGGGGGGGTGGGGGCGGGAGGTGAGCCAGATGTCACGCTACAAGAACAACAACAACATATGTCCGGGATGTGCCACTCTTCACACTTGGAGAGGAAACGTGTTTACGCCAGCCGCGGAGAGGCTGGGCCGAGGATTAGTCTACACACGCAACAGGCAAACACATACAGCGCCGTGGACAAGCTTCTCCTCATGTTTATTAGAGTATAATACATATATTAGAGTATTTTCATTCATAACAATGGCCAAATATTTTATGAACTTAATTTATTTCCGTGTCTCTTTAAAGAATACCCAGTGTTGCATACAGAACAGCACTCAAAGTAGAACACAGTAGTATATATATATATATATATATATATTTATATTTATATATTTCTTTCCTGAAGCCCTTTTATTTTTAAACACCGTTTTAACGCTATTTTCAACACTGCATCCAACGTGTGGTAGAAGCCACAGAACCAGTGTTTGGCCATGGGCCTGAAGAGTAAGCTAGCTCTGGACGCTAGCTCACGGCGCTAGCTCTGGACACTAGCTCACGGCGCTAGCTCTGGGCGCTAGCTCTGGGCGCTAGCTCTGGGCGGGGGTAGGGAAGGAGGGGAGAGGTAGGGAGGGGCAGAGCAATAGTAGTAGTAGTAATGCTAGTAGCTGACCATGCCTGGGTGACTCAATGGCCCGGCAGACTCAAAAGCTAACACACACACACACACACACACACACACACACACACACACACCCCAAGAGAGTTGTGATTCACCATAAGTGAAATCCCTCATCCAGATGTTGGAGATGAGAGAGTGGATGTTGTAGCGGCACGCACGCCCTGACCACAGCGGATGAATCATAGCCCTCTGTGGTGCTCAAACACTCACTCATTCATTCATTCATCCATCAGAAAGCCTTCCATGTCCTCAGATGACATGTGTTTTCCCTGCTGCTGATTGGATTCGCAGAAACAGAAGAAGAAGAAGAGAGAGCAGGAGGATGTCATCCAGAGGGCGATGTTAGAAACACTTACGTAGCAGTTTCCCACTGTTCAGGAGTTTAGCTTCCTCGGAGGAGGACTCTTCTTCTTCGTCGTCATCCTCAGAGGACGCCAGCGTATCCACTGGAAGAAGAGGAGGAAGTGTGAGTAAATCATTTAGGACTTCACAATATTCTCCATGGACCACGAGGAAGAAGAAGAGAGCCGTGAGCACGAGCATCACATGATGCTGCTCGCTTCATAAGAGATTATGCCAAAGCTTAATTATCAGACCAAGTAAGTTAGCAATTATTAGATCTGAGTCACATGTATCTGTTCAAAGCTAAAGTCTTTCCAGGTTTAATTTATTCAGTACACATGCAATCATGCGTTACAAACTAAATGTTGTATTGATTGCTGTATAAATAGCGCATGTCTATGAAGCAGGACGCTAAATGGTTTCAGAAAGGGTGACGACCAAACAACACAGCATAACGTCCATCACTGTCCTATGAGCCACAGCGGGGAAAATGGTTCTTCAGTTTGAATGCAGAAATAATATGCTGTAGCTTTAAAAGGAAGACGTTCTTTCATTTAAAATAAATCTTGGCTAGAGGCTGATGTGGATGTGGGGAAGGCTTCTATCCTGGGTGCATGCATGTAGGATGTTTGGTCTGAACCACATCTGGACCGCACACTGTAAGACACAGTCAACAAACGTACATCTGTACCCAAAATATCTAGCCATACTATTCGGGCTCCACTTTCTAGAATTGAGTCTTGGTAGCTTTGGTGTGTTGGAGTAAGGCCCCACTTAGTGAACACACACTAATGGAGGGCACACTAAGGGAGGGCACCCTAAGGGAGGGCACCCTAAGGGAGAGGGCAAACTAAGTGAGGGCAGACTAAAGGTGAGGGAACACAAGGAGCCCACTAGAAAACAACGTGCAGTACCCCTGGTGCCCACTGCACGCCCTAGCAAGGTGACCAAGAGAATAAACAACGGCAGTAGAGGACTTTTCCAGCTCCTGAACGAGACGTGGGTCAGGCGAGGGGCGACGCATGGCCACCATTGAACCCTTCCCTCCCTCCCTCGCTACGGCGACGCAGACCCCGACGCCGCCTCTCACCGGACACGTTGAAGAACACGCTGTAGTTGCCGAAGGAGGTGCAGGCGTAGAGGCCCGAGTCGGACGGCTCCACCGTCTCGATCTCCAGCTGCGCGCCGTGGAGCCGCGTGTGCTCGTCGTCGGTGAGCGCCGCCTGGTCCTTGGTCCAGTTGACGGGCGCCTGGAGGGAGTCCTTGGAGGGGCAGTCCAGGTCCAGGCGGTCCCCGGGGTACAGGGTGAAGAGCTCGGTCAGGGCCTCCAGGGCGGGTCCTGGGGGAGACCGGGGAGAAGGAGCCGCGTGGGTGAGGAGGAGCGGACCACAGCTCGCAGAGCTCACAGGGGGGAGACCATCGTGTCGGGGTCTTTACGGAGACACTTTCTCCATGAAAAGGTGGAGTAGCACATTGTTTTCGTGACAAAAATCGAAAAAATATCAAACCTCAGTCATTTCATGACTATTAAAAAAACGACACTATTAAAACCATGATAATGGTTGTGTGATGGCTTCACAATGAGGTAGTGGATAAGGACCATAAAGATAAATGAAAGGACCTGAGACCGGGCTGAGAGGAATTAACAAGCAACGTCTTTTTATAATCTCCCTAAAAAGTTCTAGCGTGCGCAACCATGGTGACCGCTTCCTCTAATTAAATCGCCGCCCAAATCGGTGGCGGGCGACTGCGGCGGGCCGGGAGCTACTACAGAGAGAGGACGGTGAGATTCAATCAGAGGAGTGACACCGTGGAGGGGGCGCCGAGAGACACACCTGAGCCCAACACACACACACACACACACACACACACACACACACACACACACACACACACACACACACACACACACACACACACACACACACACACACACACACACACACACACACACACACACACACATTTTGTCTGAGTAAATTTGAGGGCCAATTTACTCAAAAACAACATTTATTTTCTTATACTATATAGGCTACATATAAAAATGTTTAACATGAGTGAGCAAATGCGTTGCTTAGCAACAACAGTGAGACCAGCCAGAGCCCGGTGGGGAGACGGTACTCTGCGGACCTCATGGGAGACGAGCGGACCGTCTCCCTGACACACGCGGCTCGGAGGCCGCCTCCCACCCGGCCGGAAGCGCAGCCCATATTAGGCGCAGCCTGGGAACAACGTCAGCAAACCCTGCCCCATTAATCCACCCTCCCTCCATCACAACAAAGGCCCTCAGACAATGAGGGTGGGGGGGGGGGGGGGGTGTGCAAATGAGAGAGCGAGGCAGCGTGTGTGTGTGTGCACAGGGACGAGCGAGAGAGGGCCTGCAGCGGCAGGTTCTAGTGCCAGTTGCTATGGTGACCTCGGTCGGGTCTAGTAAAGGTATTTCCTGGATCACATGCGTCGGTCGGCCCCTAATCCGGGCAGGAAAAGAGGCCAGAGGGGCAGATCGACTTTCTCCTCCATAACAACACCAGCCGAGGGGAGAGGAGAGGGGCGTAGCGCGGGGCTAGCGTCATCCTGAACCTGTGTGTGTGTGTGTGTGTGTGTGTGTGTGTGTGTGTGTGTGTGTGTGTGTGTGTGTGTGTGTGTGTGTGTGTGTGTGTGTGTGTGTGTGTGTGTGTGTGTGTGTCTGTGTGTGTGTGTGTGTGTGTGTCGGTGCCCCTTGCCCTTTAGATGTGACTGGCCCTGATAAGACAGCGTCAACATCCCGGTTGTTAATCTGGCAGCAGACTCATAAAGCCACTGAGCCCCATAAAGACGACTGGTTGCTTTATTGAGCAGGCGGTGAGGATCTGCTCCTGGAGCCCGCCCCCTGAGCCGGCGTCACGTGCGGGAACACAACAACAACCTCAGGTTTCTAAAGTACGACGTTTGTATCGTTCACATGATGCTCCTGTGGCAGAAATAACCGCAGAAAATCACGTTCATGTCGGTTGTTAAAAGTAATGTTCTGATTTTAAAGTTTGCCAGAAAATACTTCTGCTCAACAAGTGTTTTTTCCACGGTAATTCCCACTGAATGTTTTTTTTTCTCCCTGGGGCGTCAGTGAGGTGCTGGGGATGTTTCCTTTGAACAGGATGTTGTTGGGGATTAATCCTCCCGCTCCATGATTGGATTAACGTGGATTAAGGATCATATTTGGGAGCGTTTCCCCGCTGGAATGCGGCCCTTCCACCATTCCGGAGGGGGGGGGGAGAACTGACTGACATCCCTTAAAATCATCCTAATTACACCAATCATGAAAGAGATTGTTAGAGATTACCAAAAACACACAGGTTTGCGAGTTCACGGTTTAGTAAAACAAGCAACCGAGCAAAAATAACACCCAGGGAAAAAAGACTGAAAAAACAGGAGCCTATGAGCTGGCGCCAGTCTAGGGGGGCTGGGGGGAGTCGCAGATAGGAAGCAATACTCTGGTTGAATGACTGCTGGGATTTCCTGCCTGGCCATCAACAGAGTGATGGTTGAGTGCAGCAAAGTTGGTCCGCTTGAGCCGCGGAAATACTGCCCAGCAAAAACACACATGCTGGCCAGCGGCCCCCCCCCCCCCCTCCCAACCACGGCCCTGTCAGACCAGAGTGAAGGGGTGGGTGGGGGGCAGGGAGGAGACAGAAGAATTGATAAGTGACAATAGCAGCAGAGTTGGGGGGGGGCGGGGGGGGGGGGGGGTCTGGGGTAGCCGGAGAATAGCACAATGGCCATTAGCAAGCTGCAGGAATTCAATGAGCGGGTCTGAAAGACCTCCAGAAGAAACCCTTTCACTAGCAAATCAGGCTATTGACATTCAGCCCATACGAGCCACGCTGGACCCAACGACGGTGGCCCTGCATGGGGAAATTAGCTTAACGCTATTTCTTATCTAAATGGGAGTTACGGAGAACCAGCCCACATGGTGTCTCCTACGGACAAAAGAAGGGCGAGGAGGATGTCTCGCTGAAAAAGGTTGTACTTTCATTCTAACATCCAGCAAGGCTGAGAGGGTCTGCTCCCCCCGGACCCCCAAAGACCTCTGCTGCAGGGTCAGCCTTTGGTCTGCTCTGACAGCACATCTCACACACAAGAGGGAGGAGAAGTGTTCCACTGGGGAGAGCCATGTTTCAATAGCTCAGTGTATGAGTGACACCCCGGCATCTGCCCCGTGGACATGCCCGATCTGAAGAAAGTCCAGAGTGACAAGCCAGAAAGGACAAAGGTGATCAAGCAAGCTTCCACTGTTCTTCAAATCTGAATAGCCTCATTCAGAGCCATGAGCAGTAAATGTTGTCTACTAATAAAATCCACAATTCCAAAACATAGCTTCTCTATTAAACCACACAACGAAACAACTAAGTGGGGAGGACACAAGTTAAAAGACATTTCCATACAACCATTTGGTTTCCTCACTCGAGACAAAAAGAATGCGACCAAATGTTCCCCATGTGATTGTTTGTGGACAGCTGAGGATCGGTGGGGTGTTGCAGAGGGGGGGTGCATTCCCAGGCTCAGAGGGGGGGGGGGGGAAGCAGCGCATAGATAGTACCTGGCCATTTGGTGATTGAGCACCGGGTGCAGGGTACAAACCCATCAACCATCCCTCCCCCACCCAGTCAAACCAGCGACCGGAGCAGAAAACAAGCCTCCTGGAACCTAATCTGCAGGGATAAGGGTGTGTGCTCAGAGAAGCCTCTTCTTTCCTTTTTCCCTGAGAAAAGAAACCTAGCTAATTTATGGTTTCACTGGCAGTTAACTTATCTCTCAGTGACAACAAATACCTTTTCATTACAAAGGAGAGGAGCTAGGTAGTGAGCAGCCCCTGGGCTACACATGGAACTCATTTACCCCTCCCTTCCCCACTCCCCGCTTTAAACACAGCACTGCCAACTTTATTTTCTGGCTAGCTGCCAAGGAGAGAACCTCTAGCGTAATTACTCTAATTATAATGCAGGGCTTTATCATATTCTTCTACTGTGCTCCACTTCCGAAATACTGAGTGTAAACATCCAAACTCCTGCAAGTCCAGGCAGCCATTACCCCGCTGGAAGCCGTCCAAGAGACGCATTTTTAGGGCTTCAATTTCAATGTCTTCTTCCCCCCGTTTCGGAACTGAACTTGTGCAGCGATTAGATCAGGGTACGGTTTTCTTCCGCAACTTATCCAATGTGAGTTATAAAACACACTTTATAAAAAGACAGTGAATAAAGGCCCTTACATCTGAAGGAATGCTTCTAGAGAGCAGGGAAATGAGAGAGAAAGTATTTGTAATAGGCAGAAGAAATACAAGAGACCGAAAAACACATTTAGGTCTGAAAAAGTGTGTTCTAAAGGAGAGCTGAGGTGTTGGCCAGCCTGGGGGGGGGGGGGGGGGGTGCAGGAGACACAGGAATGTTGTGGGATTTACTTGAGGAACATCAAACTTTGGCATTTCCCCCTGGGTACTGATTCCAATAATTTCATAAGACATTAGACAAAGTAGCATTCGACAACTACTGAAATGCTAGAAAAGATGGGAGACATAAAGGTTTGAAAAGTGGTCTTACCTTCATCTGCAGTAGCGCTAGCAGGCCGCGACTGAGCTGGTAACACATGGGCACAGAGAGCCAAGACCAGTAGCATGCTGGGCCCCATCATGTAGCAGGACCTAAATCTGCTGGCTCCTCTGTAAATGGCACTCCATTCAGACAGTGCTAATCTGAAAGTAGAAAATACACAAAGCAACTTCAGAAATCAGAAATCATATGACTATCATCACTATGTCAATTCTTTCCTCTAGCGCAACCGCATAGCTTATTTGTCTTACATTTCTATCCTAAAACAAATTTTTATTTTTCTAGATCAAAACCATTTTGGTCCAAGTAAATGCGGGTTAACCTGTGACTGTGGTGTATTGTGATCTGAAGGTTTTATCCAAAGCGACTTACAATAAAGTATATTTGTCAGAAGAAAGATAAAATATATTGCTGTTCAGTCAGGATGTTCATAGAACCAAGTGACAAGCACTAACAATGGTTAGGTCTACCCATTCCCCGTATACAACAAAGATAGCTCGGATAAGATGCCACACAATTCTAAGTAGTATTTTTCAGTGCAAGAATAAATAAATAAATATATTTTAATTCAGGAAAGAACCGGTTAACACTTGAAGATGGATCATATATAAATATAAAAACTAAACCACCATGCACCCATCCAGAACATGTTGGTTGTGACCCTATTGCTATCTCTGCCATTACGCCATCAGTGAGGACATTGCACACATAGCGTCAGTTTAGTGGTGACGTTCACAGAGGCACATCTGCTCACATCATCACCTCTGCAGCATCTGGCCAGAGAGGTTAACGCTCGCCCCTAACCCCCATAATCCCTCTTCAGGAATTTGTTACGAGTAAAAAAAACTGAACTCGGCCCGTTATGTGACACCCTGTGGAGAGACAGCCAAACTATCATTTCCACACTTCCAGATCTACGCGCCTGCAGTTGGTTCTGGTCCCAGCCCCCACATGACCCCCGCCGCCAGCGCCCGCTCCCACGCTCGCCAGGCTGGGAGAGGCCAGCGCTCGCGGTGCCGATCCGCCATGCAGGCTCTCTTCTCTACATGTGACCAGGCTGGAACCCGTCTCGGCCCCGGTGCCCTATAAACCCTTCCTCCTCCACACCCCAATGGGCCGCTCTCCGTTCAGCAGAAATGAACTCATCAGAAAGAGGGAGGTGTATCTTTGTAGACGGCGTTGTTGAAGAAGCTCCACCCTGCGTGTGCAGCAGGACCCAGCTTGGGCTCTGAGCCGGACGGCCATTGTTGTTGTTGTGTCCATCATTCAAAGGTTCATTGTGTTTCCCTTCAAACCCAATTCAATTTCACTTTCCAAGAATGGCCCAGTGTTCCACAGCTGAGTGGGCTCAGCCCGGGTCCAGCAGGGATAAAGACGCCTGGTCATCCCGGCTCGGAGCAGTGAGTCAGTGTTTGGTAACGTTCCAAGAAATCCACTTCTGCTGCCAGGCATCAGGAAGTCCAAAAAGCCAACAGCCAATCACATTCCCTCGGCTTCCACCAGTACCACTAAGACAACAGGGCTTTCTTTATGTGTGTGTGTGTGTGTGTGTGTGTGTGTGTGTGTGTGTGTGTGTGTGTGTGTGTGTGTGTGTGTGTGTGTGTGTGTGTGTGTGTGTGTGTGTGTGTGTGTGTGTGTGTGTGTGTGTGTGTGTATATTTATGGTTTGCAAGAAGAGGAAAAGGTACTCAACAGGTAAACTGAAATGAATGAATGTGAGCAGAAAGCGTGATGGCTGCTTCATGAAGGCTAAGAAGTAAGTAGTGTATGTCCAGCAGAGCAGCAGGTTAGGCTGGTCTGTGGAGGATCCAAGTGTCAGGAAGCGTCGGCCCCAGAGCTCACACAGGCCTGCTCACGCTGAGGCGCCACAGTATAAATTGGGCCCCCCAAGTACCGCAGCCCCCCATTTAGCACCGTACTCCGTCTCATTTAGAGGGAGGGATGGCTGGTCATTTCATTTGCAACAATGGCTGAAGTCTGGCTAATGAAGACCGCCTCCATCCGCATGCATAGAGAGCAAACGTCAGCAGGGGAGACACTGGTAAAATAACACAAACTAAGGGGATCAAGTAGTGAAATAATCCCTGAAAAGTAATTACTTGAAGGCGTCATTATTGAACATCCACAAAATGAGATAAATATAGGTGGATGAACAACATGTAAATGTAGATCAGGATTTCAGGGGGAGCACCACAGAGAATTCATTTGCCAATCAAATCGGCCTTTGTTTACTTTGGAGACACCAAATTGACTAAGGACACATTTGGTTTGATGGCAGTGGCCTGGGGGGTCACTGCCATCCAGGGAGGGGGGGGCGGTCACACACTCAACACCTGGAGCCCCACCCCCTAGCTGTCTGGTGTCACTGCAGCTCTGTGAGGGCCGTTTGGCAGAGCAGTGTCTTGTTCAAACACGCTACGCTAGTTGGCAAGGCTAGTGAATGTCTTTCCGTTTCCACCTTCCGGCGGAGCAGAAGTTGAGCTGATCTTGGGTGAAGACCAAAACAGAAGTTGAGGTTGTGTAAGCTGGGGCTCATCATTCATGTCATTCTTTTTTCAACTGAACCAAAATAAAACAAAAAAAAATCAAATCAATGTTGCAGCAAGTCACTATGCATCCATAACACTGTTTGGGAATCAGTTTTGAATTATATATTATTAAGCCTCCTGGCTGTTGTTATTATAGCCCCAAGCTACAAGCAATGATTCCAGAGGCATAGCATCCAGATCTCAGAGATAGAGAGCACTCCTTAAAGGCCTGGGCAATAAAACAATAAATTATCGTATTGTGATAGACTTTTGATCAATCAATATAAAACATGTTCAATATATATTGAGAGACTGGACCACTGAATCTAGCAGCTGGGTTTGTTACACAAACACGGTTCCATACTTATTCACAATATTTGAGTGTTTTTCATTGTTGTATCGACATTGGCGTATTTATCAATGAAGAAGAGTGGAAGGTCATATTAAGTGTTAAACAGAAGTGTTTAAATCCAGCATGGTAATACCTAGTCTTTTTAGGTCATTAAAATGATCAATCCTTATCGAAATCGATCAATATGATCAAGTTATATCATGATGTCTTTCAGCCATATCGCCCAGGCCTAACTCCTTACTCGTGTCACTCCAACTGGGGCTTCCCTGAGACGACAACAAGAAGCAGGAGGAGCACATCATTTAATACCCATCAAACATAGTATTTTTGCTCTCCCAAATGATCTCTTTACTCGTTCCTCTGCCCTTACAGAACAGAAGCCAGATTTCACCTCAACAACGTCATACAAGAGACCCAATCCACAGGCAGAGGCCTGGGGCCACAGGCAGAGGCCTGGGGCCACAGACAGAGGTCTAGGGCCCCAGGCAGAGGGCCACAGGCAGAGGTCTGGGGCCACAGTGTGGGTTCCTGGCTCCATTAGCGCTCAGTGCTCTCTCTGCGTGCGATCCTGTGCTCCCGTTTAGCAGCGGTGGGTCCCTGCCCCCTATCAGCTCTCTGCCGGGGGAGAGGCAGTCTGCGTCTGTGGCCTCCACCAGCCATGTGTAATTCAGGGCTGCAGTTCGTGTTACCGCACCGGACAGGGCCCCCGGGCCCCGGCCCAAACAAAACAAACATGTCACAGTGGTCTCATCGCGCCACAAAGGATCCTCCACCACCGCTGACTAGAGTAACCACCAGCAATACAACATATATCCCTGGGATAGCCAGTGCTCCACTGCGGGGAATGGTTCACGGACGCGGTTATCTCGCAGAGCAGACGGGCTTATCGTTCTTGGTGGGTGGTCCCTACTTGGAATTTAAATCACTGCCTCCCAGTGTTCACACCCCACTCTATGATCCATGAGGGGGGGTGGGGGGATTGCAGTGACGTGCAAATTAAATGGACTTACGTGTGGAATTTGGTGCATCGCAAACAATATGACCATGCCAAGTCACTCTGGGGTTCATAATATCTGTCTTCCACTGTCACACACTCTTCCTAAAGCCAGCCCAACCGAGTGCCATGTTCTCAAACCGTTTACATAATACATGCCCATGGATTAAATGTATTACCCAGTCAACTTAATAATTATTATAGCTACCATGTCAAATGTAAATTAATTTGGTATAGCAGTAAAATTAGGAGTCTTTCAGTGTATACGTTTAAAAAATAAAAAATACATAACTGATTGTGACCGTAGATATTTACTATGTCCCATTTACCTACATTTCAAAACGCTATTATGGTAAACGTGATGTTTCCTGACGTTTAAAAACACACACACACACACACACACACACACACACACACACACACACACACACACACACACACACACACACACACACACACACACACACACACACACACTTTCATTTTGCGTGTATGTATCCAATAGAAACTGTTCAGTGGCCATCTGTTACAAGACTAGATACCTGCATTTCAAGAAGCAAGTTATCAGTCTGATGTGTAACACACATCAGGTAAAAGCATCGACCTATCAGCAAGTGCTGCTGATGTAGAAGATGACACTGACAATATTTCGTTTTCTGCAAATCACCGAAAATCATTATCAGATGAGTTTGAAAAACGTTGAACGGCGTTTAACCTTAAGTGTGTGACATGTGTTTCAGCGTGTTTCAGTCTTCAGACCAGGACATTAGTTGTGCGTGTTCCTCCTGAGAGGGGCTTCACTGCCAGGGGCCCCGGAGGAGCTTTGGGGGTGGACTTGTTTTCCCGAAAGCACCGCCATGGAAGCGTGGATTGTTTTCCTTCATTTCTAGTAATAACCCACAAAAAATATTTAAGAACCAGGACATAGTCGTGGTCGACACTGATTAATCGTTCAAAAATAGAAATTACCTGAGAGCACATACCCTAACATTACAGCCGAGCCTGTTAAATAATGGTTTCATTAAAACAAGAAATCAAACCCCTCCAATCCGTTGAGCAGACAGAATCTACCTAGAAACTTTAATCTCGATTCGGACTTTATATACCTGCACCATAAACTCACCTTTAAACGAAGCTCTGCAGGGTGAAGCCGGGCTAGTTTGACGGAGAAACTCCACGGCTCGGAATGGTGAAAACTTTCAAAAACACGAATAAAGATCCAGCTCAGTTCTGAGGTCCGCGACTAGGTACGAACAAAAACCAGCGAACAAAACCCCTCCGGCGGACTGGAGCGTGTTTCACCGACCGAGCATCAAAGCCCCGGGACTCAGCCGAGCGTGGACCTGTGGACCCCGCGGACCGGGATAAAGAAGCTTTACCGAGCGATCTTCTCCGGTTCAGAGCTCCTCTGGATCAGAAGAACCGGCGGCAGAGATCCGTTTGGTGGAGGAGACGCGGTGTCGCCTCGCTGTGTTGTAGGACTCGATCCCAAATCCTTTCGCTCCCGGTGGGGGAGTTAACTCAGCTCAGACCAATTACTTCCTAAACTTTGGAAACTTACAATACAAAAAGTGGTTGAAGAATCCGAGCTCTTTGGAGCAAAATCCAGGTGATCTACAGCGTAGAACTGTTCGGAGCGTTCCGGGCGCTGGGCTTCAAGACGACGAGCTGCACGACTTGTGGATTCCTCCCCCCTCCGATCTCAGACTAGGCGCATCCTGGAGGCTAGAAGAGCCCTCTCCCCCGTCCCTCCTCACCCATCTCAGCCTCTCTCCCCCCGGCCCGGGCCGGCCGGGCATTCTGGGATTGTAGTTCTCCCAGAGTATAGGTAGAGCAACACTTGGTTTTACTTTATTCCGAAGTCCTATTGTGGGCACTGTAGCAGGCCTACTTGATAGAAGATCTCAATAAATAACCTCATTTTGTTTCTTAATGATGTAGTTATGGGGGTCGGGAGGTTTATGAATTGGCCTAGAAAGGCCTAATAGACATACATTAATAGACATACATAGACATACATACATTTGTATTGTAATGTCCACACTTTCAATTATTACATTTAAATTATTATTTGCTTTATCAAGGTCAAAGGGAATGCTCCTGACTAAACAGCCTACTAACTTCTTGCAGTTAAGAAAAAATTATGTGATGGCAAAAATAAGTCTTGGAGCTTTAGTGTCTTCACATATGGATCCACATGGACGCACAGTGGACAAACCAGGACAGGAATGACCTGAACGAAATAGATTTTAAAAAGGAAAGCTTAGATGTTTACAAAAACGCTACACAAATTATATATTTACTGAAATGATTCTTAATTTTGTGAAAAAAATAAAACAAGAACAAGGCATTTTTCTCTGCCACTCCCCTACGGTGTAGGCCTACTGATAAGAACTGTACGACCTGACATATGTGTAGGAGGTCGACTTTGTTCATTAACGTGCCGTCCAGGGCAGCTATGGAAGGCCTTTATTGTGGTGACATAAGGATCTTATTGGCAGCAGTTCAAAGACCTCAACAATGGAAGATGCATCTGGCAAGTAAATTAATCCCTTAAAAAGTGTGTGCCTCATCAAACACATATATCTAAGGATCATCATGTGGTCTTTGATACCCTGTCACTGTCTCCAAGTGATTGATAACCAATACAGCTGACTGACAAATTAATCTCAGCTTGGAATTCAGATGAAAGGAGATGGGGAAGATGGAGCGGAGGAATGATGCTTGAACATCTTTTACTTTTGCATTATCCTTGCATTGTTCTTCGACCTCCACTGAAGGCAGTGTTGTGCAGACATCTGTTGCATTACCAAGCGATAGAGTCTGAGAGAGCAAACCAGCCTGGTTACTCATCTGTTAGTTAGTCAACACAAAAAGAAAAAAATCTATGCTGTTATGTTGGTTACAGCATAACGGAAACATAAACCTTTATGGTGGATAGATTCAAATCATTCCAAGCCTGGGGTTATCGCCCACAAGATCAAGCAGTGTGATTTATGTTCCTTATATGGAACGCATGGAGAGTATGAATGAAGGATTGTAGCACAAAACACTGGAGCTACAGTTTTATGTTTGCTCTGAATAAAACTGCAAGGTTTTAAAAGTTCCCTCAGATTGACCCACTGATCTCCAGTCTGCTTTGCACCAAGAAGGAAACAGGGACGTTGACTTCTCTGTCTGTAAAGAAGAAGCTCACTGAGACTCTTCAGAAATGATTCAGGAATGAAGAACAAAACAATTTTTAAAAAATGATATTGATCCATACAGATCATTTTGAGATTTTGAAAAATAGGGCCGGCCGTTCACATGCAGTGTGCATGGTTATCAGTGAACATCTAGAGCTCACATTTTTTTTCAAAAGGCTGATCAGTCACTCGGCCATAAATCGACACAATTGTTTCTGTCTCAGTAAATGGGCCAAGGCTGTCGTTCCACTCTGAACAAGCCCCTGCAGGAAAGTTAAAAGAGAACTTTTGCACTAAAGGAGAACAGCAAATCGAAAAGCCACTACTAGGGTATTCTAAACCGAGCTATGTTTACGAGCCCAACAGTTACAGGGAGAGTGGAGGCCTACAAACCAACCACATCTTACCGTTTCAATGGAGCAGATATTGGCTAGGCGCGCACGGCACCACACTTTGATGTTCGGTACGGTTTCAGAGCGCTCGCTTTTATAGGCTCCGTTTTAACGTCATCACTTCTGGTCTTACTGATGGGGTGATCCTGAAGGTGTGCGTCACCCAACGGTGAAAATAGATCCACACTGCCAGAGTAGAGGGTAAACACATGTAGGCATAAGGAACATGTGCAGTCAAAGTAGTGTTGGGATGTGTTCCTCCACACTAGTCCTAAGAAGAGCACAAGGCTGTGTTGTGGGACTGGGATGGACGTCTTATCTGGAGTGAGGAGGGGAGGGAGAAGGAAAACAATCCACTCCGGGGTGCGCTCCAACACTGGTTGACCAGCCAAGTTCTTTGCTAAATTGTTTATTGAGACAGAGGGACATCAGTTCAATTGTTATGGCTTTGTATCCTGCCTCCCTATCAGTATGGTGGGCATAAAATGATATGGAAAAAACTAACATGAGGTCTCATTTGGCAAGAGCATCTGAGGCAATCGACCTTGAAGTCAAAGCCAAATAGTTGCATAACATAAAAGTCAGAGAAATGATGGATGCAGTGGATTCATTCACAGGGAGATGAATGACTTGGTTCATTTCCATTATTTGCTGAGCCTGTTGGGCACTGTGGGCTGTGTGTCTGTCAGTTGAATCTTCACCGCGTCGGAGCAGACAAAAGCTGTATCCTACAGACTCCAGTCTGTGTTAAGATCAGGCGGGGCGAGTGATCACTCCTCTCTTCCTTTCAGTCTAAGGAAATCTCACAGACAATATGTAGGAGCCCAGAATGCCCTTATGCAAAAGCAAACCGAAGATAGGCAAAGCCGCGAATAAGCATGGGAACAAACAGCCGGCCGTGCCGGGCTCAGATGGGACAATATCGCCCCAGAGACTTTGCATGGCGATTTCCCTAGCAGCTTCTTCACAGCCCAGAGTGGTCTGTTTGATTGTCCTTCCCTCTCTTGTTTGCATTCCATTGTTACCGTGGAAGTACAAATATCCTCCTCTGTGCACCCAGAGCCTCGACGGGCCCTCTGCAGGGACCCAGCCTCTCGCTGCAGGGGCCCAGCCCCTCATTCATCCATCAGCGGGCCCCCATCTTGTATGGGGGCCTGCAACCCCCCCCGACCCCCCCCCCCCCCACACACACACACACACACACAAACACCACCTCCACCTCCACCACCACAGACTCCAGCTATACTCCACCCACCCCCCCCCCCTCCTCATAACAAACATACACATATAGAAACACACAGACACACACCTCCACCACCGACTGCAGCTCTATTCACCCCCCCCCCCCCCAAATAACACACAGACACACACACAAAGACAGACACACATCCCCCCGTCCACCTCTCCCAGCTCTTTGACATGACGCCGTTGTGGCCTTCAGGAGCCTTTATGCAGGCTGTTGTCTGAGGCAGATTGAAGACCCCCTTTGTGGGTGTGTGTGAGTGAGTGAGTGTGTGTGTGTGTGTGTGTGTGCGTGTGTGTGTATGTGTAATTTTGCTTGTGTGTGTGATTCTGTTTGTCATTGTGTGTGTGTGTGTGTGTGTGCGTACGTGTGTATGTGTGTGTGTGTGTGTGTGTGTATGTGTGTGGGTGCGCGCGTGTATGTGTGTGTATGTGTGTGTGTGTGTGTGTGTGTGTGTGTGTGTCATTTTGCTTGTATGTGTGATTGTGGTTGTCATTGTGTGTGTGTGTGTGTGTGTGTGTGTGTGTGTGTCAGCCCGGCCGTGCTGCTCCATAGCGGGCGTCCCGTGAGGGGGCTGACGCGGCCCTCGGAGCGGAGGGCAGGAATGCAGTATGAATGGAGCCGTGTGTCCGGCGCTCCACCTGCTGACAGACGGACGCCGCGTCTCCGGCAGGGCCTGGGGGCCCGACGTCGTCGTCACGGTCCGTTACACCGAGGGGGGGGGGGGCGTCCGGCCTCGTCCTTCACACCGGGCGACGGCGGCCGTTTGTTTTGGTTTCCGTCGCTCCCTTTGTGGGGCGGTTTGGTTCCGGGGGGGCGACGGGACGAGGTGGTTCGGGGGGGACGGCCACGCCTGCTCCATTGTTTTAGCCCTGAAGCCTCCTTCCTTGTGGACGGGAGGCAGGGGTTTGTTGTATCTCTGCTCGGCCATTGTCATGCAGCCACTTCTCCCCTGTTGCTGGATAACGTCCCACAGCGTGTGGAATCTGATGTAAATGAGGAGGGGGGAGAGGGGGAGAGGGGGAGAGGGGGAGGAGAGAGGGGGAGGGGCTCAACAAGAACATACAGACAGCATCTTGTCTGCACATGTAGAGCACACCTAGTTCATGTGTGGGGTAGAAACTAAGGCAATGTGCAAGAATGAAGGAAAATAAAGTGTGTTGCTTTCTCTCACTTAAGTGTTTCCACAATTATATCATGTCATTTTTGAGTGATACTTATATGTTACCTTTATGTACAGTAATGAATCATGAACAAATTATATTGGTATTCTACAATTGAAAATACAATCACCAAAGGACACATTCAACAGTGGAGCTCTGTCAGTATCCATTCATAATATCATCCAGCATAAACACAAAGATAGTTTCAGTTATTTGATTCACTGTGATTGCTTTCCTTCAGATGGTCACGATGAGGCCTTGGGAGTCCCTCTGATATCTCAGCCACCTGACTGGCCGACCCATGTGGACCCCGTGATCCAATCAGAGCCAACCACTACATATGGTATGTAGACATGAAAGGGGAATTCATGTTGCTACATGGGAACAATGCGTACAGACGTGGTGTATAGTTAGTTCATTTAAAAAGTGCTCCACCCTGATTCTAAAGCTCCCCAACTGGCAACTTTAATACAGAGTTCTATTGTTTTCTCCTAAACCAGGGGTTTATTAGTGTGTTATAATAAACAGTGTGCTAAATACAGCAGGTTAGCTTACAGTACCAAAGTATTCAAAAGCAGTGGTATCTGAAATGTCAGAGACTTCTTGATTTCTTGTTAATCATTTTTGATATGTCTGATGGATCATTCTACCTGCTTCTCCCTCATAAATTATCCTAATTCACTGTAAGCAGCTTTGGATGAAAGCATCTGCTTAACGTCTAAATAGTAAACAGCACATGCTTAACTGATGCTGTTTCACTTATGCATGGAGCGACCTAGATATGTAATACTTTCTATAAACAGCCTCATCACTGGGCCAGTGGGGACAGAGAGCGCTGGAGGTTCTGCATTGTTTGGTCCGACCATGCTCTTGGAGAGATTGCATCTCCATAATCAATATAAAGCGAGCTGCTACCCCATGCATCTCGCCCCGGGCCTGCGGAGCGTTAAACTGTACCATTCAGGAAACTAAACAAACATTCTTCTCCCAGTGTAAATACTCTGTAGAGTGGACGCACGGCGAGAGCCATGAAAAATAATAACAGATGTGTGTTTGGACGGAGCATAAAGTAAGCGGACGGGGGGGGTTTCAAGCCTTCGTGCTGTGAAATGTTGTTGAGGAGTCTAACTAAACTATGACCACACACATTTCCTGTTTAACTTTATTTTTCTATAACACACACACACACATACAAAAATACCCACCCAGGGAGAGAGAGAGAGAGAGAGAGAGAGAGAGAGAGAGAGAGAGAGAGAGAGAGAGAGAGAGAGAGAGAGAGAGAGAGAGAGGGTGACAGAGATAGAGTGAAAGAGAGAGGGTGAAAGAGAGAGGGTGACAGAGAGAGGTAGAGAGAGAGGGACAGTGTTTTAATAGCCTAGTTAAATATATATGATATCTGTTACATAGGTGACATGGGGCGGTAATATGTACCTGGCCACTGCTTTTAGGTGTTGCTCTTTTGAACTCAGGAAGTTACCACATCCTCTACAGGAAAAATGAATTCCAGGCATTTAGGAACTGGCAAAAAAATACAACGTATCCCAGATATCCGTAATAATTCGGTCCATATGCGAGACTGATACGGAACCATCTTGTAGGTAATCTTCCAATTGAAAATCTCTCTAGTTCAACATCTAGTAGGAGCTTTGGAAACAATTGTATCGCTTTCTCTTGACGATACAGGACAGGATTGGTCCATGACGCAGGGTTCCTCCTGGGTTCTGGGCTTACTGGGGAGATCGGCTCACCATGTGTGAGGGTCTTTGCTGGGCTGATTGATATGCTAGAGAAGAAGACACACTGCAGACCCTCCCCCCCCCCCGGCAGCCATGATGTCTCCGCTGCTGCTCCAATGTTTCAGCATCACCTCGCTTATCACACAACGCGCCCGCCTTTGAAGTGGACGCAGACCGCCATTCAATTAGGACGAGACAGACGTTCACTTGCTTGTGTTAGATCTGATTATGGCACTCTTCACACACACACACACACACACACACACACACACACACACACACACACACACACACATCAGTCGTGACCCTCCCCCCCACACCCCATACCCCACTCCTCCCCATGCTAGATGAGGTACTTGGGGCCTGCTGGTCTGCTCTCTGGCCTGGACCCGACCCGTCACTGCCTAATCAATGATGGACCAAGCAAATGAAGTGTGTGTGTGTGTGTGTGTGTGTGTGTGTGTGTGTGTGTGTGTGTGTGTGTCAAAGATGACAGTGGACGGGGTCTGTGTAATTAACACAAACATGACATGACTGCAGAGTTGAAATGATGGCCCCGATAACATGAAGCTAGAATGGAAATATTGAAACACATGTTGTGTTTGGAAGGAACGAGGAATAAGAAAAAAACGAGTAAACAGCTGAAACATAACGCTGGTATGAGGTGTGTGTGAGGACAGGAAGACTTCCTGTCTCCATCACTCTGGAGACCACAGCCACGCAGGGGAACCTGACAGCACCGGCCCCCCTGAACACAGCCTGCTCCAAGTCCGGCTGTGATGGGCCTCTCAAACCACCGTCTATTTGAGGGAACAACATCAGTCCTGGTTTAACTCAGGCTCATTATGGTGGAAGTGGGTTCCATGGCCAGGAAGTTTCATTGCTTTCCAAATAAACCTTGCCAAACAGAGCAGCAATCCAAATTCCTCATTTCAGTGGAGCCTTAAAACCAAGAGTCCTGAAATCCTTCAATAACACATTGAGAAGAACGTGGTTTCATCTGAAACATGAAGGTCCGGATCAACTCATCACGTCTTAAATGGTGCACTGCGAGGAGAATGGACAGTGAAGATGTCTTTTTCTCTTCTGCTTTTTTCCTGAGCTCACTCCCCCCAAACACGTCGCAGAGGCGACCGCGTCTGAAGCCTGCTTATGAAACCCCATCGACGCTCCAGTGAGGCCTTTGAACCACGTGCTGCTATAGGCTCCACCACACAGGGCTTTCATTAGCTCGCTGAACTCCCAGCAAATCACTTCGGCTTTGATTGTTTCACTTTGGCAGATGATCAATCGATGTCGCTCCGATGGGATCGAAATCGCTATCCAATAGAAATTAAATAACGGCCTTTTTGAAAACAAATGACAAGCAACAATGTTCTCATTCAGGCTTGTGGGTCTCATAATGTAAAAGAGATCCATATCATTAATGTAGGGTCATAGAGGGAATGGGAAAGACAACTCAACAAACAACTCCATGTGTTGGTCGAGGGAGGTGCTTGTCAAACGAGTGTAAACAGCTAGCTTGGCCTGGTTCTCCAAACTGACATAGAAACCCACCCACCCCCAACCCGTGTGCCCCAAACAAGCCCACCCTACCCCATCTCCTCCTCAGTGTGGCGTCAGCTGCAATGAGCTCCAGATGTGGCTGGCCCCCCTCCAGTCACGGCACTGGATGTGGTTGGAAGGTTGCAATGGAAACGCCACCCACCATCGGACCCAATGAAAGTCTCTAGACTGCAGTGTGCTGCCTGCTTGCTGCCTTTTTTCTCCTTTCGTTCATGGACTCTGTCTGGAAAATGGCGTGAACAAAGGAGAAAGAAGGAAGGAGGGCAAAAGACGGAGAGAATAAGGAGGGGAACCCCGCATTCACTCGGTTTTCAGTGACTTTCTTCCTCTCCTTTGAGCCCGTTCTGAAACAACGACGTGCTTCAGTCCCTTGCACACATTGTTTTGTTCTTAAAAGCAAAAAAAAAAACACAAATTACGCATCTGTTGTGAATCAACCCAGACGCACTAATCCTGAGTTTATTTTTATTAAAGAAAAAGCGCTGAACCTATAATGAGTTTGTATACCTGCTGCCCCGGAACGTTTGGAGATCAATCCCGTTGTCAGTTTACATACGGGTTGAGGCTTAAACTATGCTTTTAAAAGACAAGTGAACTAAATAGATAGGCAAATCAATAGGCTGTGTCGAGACAAATGTTTGTTAAAATGCTGGACACCTGATTGGCTGTTATGATCTATCGTCCTTCACAAATCCAGATGGTATAATGCAATGTTCCCCTTATTTAGACTAGTACGATGAAAAAGGGAAACAAAGCCAATGTGACCACTTTTAGTCTCCATAATGTCACATCCTTCAGGACTTAGTTAACATTAGCAAAACAAAATATATAGTTGCTGTTTGAGATAGTATTAATGCGGACATCGACATTTAATTGTAGTCAATGAGGAACAGGCTGAAGCCGTTTCTTAGACTCAATGTATCAGAAATATTTTTGCCTTGCTAATTTTGAACATAAGTTATATTCCACAGAACAGCGGCAGGCGGGATGAGGTCAACCAAATAGCTGCCAGCTTCGTGCACATCGTCAATTACAGTGGACCAGAGCCAATGTTGGCACGATAGCTCCCCCTTCTGGTGAGTGGAAGGGCTGCACGTAGGTAAGAAGAATGAATGAAGGATGCATTACTTTGACCATGTACTGTGTAGGCCCATCCCTGGTATTTTAGACTGATGCTCAATAGCAAGCAATTTGGAAGAAAGGAAATTGTCCTATTCCGCCCACAATGATGTATCAGGGGACTTAAGGTGCTGTAGGTAAACTGCAAGAGTTGCACAAGAAAGATTTTGAACTACACAAGACTGTCCCTACGTTCCTCCACCATTGAAGAGTGTTCATTTCATGCACCGACCTTTGAAAGGTACGATTGATTCTCTGAAAAAGTCACTGAAAAGAGGCCCTGATTGGTCGTAATGGAGTAATCTAACATTTAAACAGGCTCCTACAGAGGCAAGTCATTTTCACTTCAAATACAACACTGAATGATATTACACGAGGTGCTTCCTTATGTCAGGCCCCATTAATATACAAAAGGCAGTTTATAAAAAAAATTGAAAGTTTATTAAAAGTCAACTTGTCCCTAAAGTAGTTCAAATTTATGTGTTTAAAAAAAATAAAGGCATTCAGTGTTTTAGCAAAGGAGCAGCCATATCCATGACGGCTGATGACTTAAGGTGAGGTATCAGGCTGATCTTTATTAAGTTGCTGCTTGAGTACTTGTTCTTGACAGCCTGTTTGAAGGGGGGAAAAAAAGAAAATCAGCACAACAGTGATCTAGAGTCTTCCATAACACAACTCCCATTATACTGCCTGCTTTTCTAACCTGAAACTTTGTTTTGCCGTCATTGACCATCACTACATTCTTGGCCATGTGCTGCATGATGGGCTTCAGGTGGCCCTCGTCATAGGTAGCGTAGTGATGCTGCGTGGGCGACTGCAGGAGAAACACACTTTAGAACACTAGAATCTGGAGAACTAGGCTGAAACATTGATCATACCCATGGAAGGTCCTCCAGCAGGAGCTGAGAGAGGCACAGCGAAGCAGCGGCGAGCTCAGAGGGCCGGTAGTGCACCATGTCATAATCCACCAGGGTCAGCTCCATAAGATACTTTGCAAGGGTATGCTTCTCCACATCGGACTGAAACAAAATGGCTGGTGATATAGTTTCATATCCATTGTGAATGGCAAGGAGTTATTGAGCCCATGCCTGTTATACACCACACTGAAGTGAAAGTCAACTTGGTATACTGATAACTAACCAGACTAGTATACACGCCAATTCACAATATGCCTGGTAATGAATACTTCATCCACCAGAACCCCAGCTTACATTTGCAACCTTTGAGGCTCTCCTGAGAAAGTGTAAAGGCAGAGGACGTCCAAGGTTGAAGTTAAGGCCCTTGAGAATCATCTGCTCCATCAGCAGAATCTGGGCCGTGGTGAAGGCGTTGTCAGTGATGTATGCAAAGTCTGCTACCTCGGGACTGTACATCTCCTCGTACTTTGAGGCCACCAACATGGCCGTCACACCTGCAAGCTGGAGCTTCTTGCGAGACACAGGCTGAACCTGCGAGTGCAGAGGAAGAGATAAGCATCTAGTTGACCAAGGGCCACCAAGGCAGTGACGACACAAGTCCCCACTATACCCGACCTGTAGAAAACGATCCAGAATGGCGACCGTGAGATACAGAGTCTCTTGCAGCAGCTGGAACCTCGAGTGAACCTGGATCAGCCAATCGATCAGAAGGGCTCTCATTCTTTCATTGATCTCGTAGCCTTGCATGTAGTTTGGTCGTACACTTTGTTTTTGCTATAGAAGAGAAACCAGTATGAATAAATACAGAGCCATCTGATGACAAAAATAATTGGAATACATCCATCTTGAAGTGTTATTTACCTCAAGAGCCATGAGATATGCATAAATGTCCTTCACATATTCAGCACACATCTGTGGTAGCTCCACATCCTGGTCATCGATATCTTCAAAAGTAAGGACAGCATGCGAGAACGCCTGGCAGAGTTCCTCTTCCTTCATGGAGATGTCTGCCAACTCTTCAGGTAGGGAGGGCAGGGGGCTTTCTAGAGCATTGAACGGAGCTACTACTGCCATACAAGTCTGATTGACCTTCTGGGTCAGGGCTGGTTTGGCGGTACATTTGAATGGTAAAGTCTGGAATTAGATTTAACCCCATTAGAAAAATGTGAACACAATAATGAAAGCAAAAAAATAAAAAATAAATTACATTTAGTGGCATTACCTTTGCGTTTACAGCCTTACTGGGAACGTTTGTAAGCTCTCGAAACGCTGCTCGCCTTGTTCCGCCTGGTATTTTAGTGGCTTTACCAATTTTTGTAGATTTTTCTACATCAGCCCCCTGTAGAATATGAATATTGATCCTTTATTGTAAACAGGTTTCCTCGAAAAGACGTAATCACCCGTTCCCTACTTATTATATTAACTAGCCAGAATTATATATATTAAAAAAAAAACTAGCCAGAATTTATTAATTGTGTTTTTTCTGTGTCAAGAGAGGACATAGCCTACTAGAAATTACGTGAATACTCACGGACACAAGCAACTCCAGCGAAGACATTCTTTATCCTTGAATAGTTTGCTATGCTGTTGTGTTGCCTTCGACATCGAACATCTGCAACCAATCTTGAACGGCGCATTCTACTCTCATTGGCTTGCGCTGAGCTGACCGCACGAGTGTCATTGGTTCCCGGGTGATGAATGATAAGTGAATGAGAATTATTTCTTTCCGCTGTAGTTTTTGACACAAAAACAGAAATAATTATTCATTTAGGTCCTCAGTGGCGCTTGTAGTTGTATGGAATTACACGTTTAGTCAAACAATAAAAAAAAAACACGCATCACGTAAATCAGGTGAAACAGTAAAATACATGGAAGAGGAGAGGCGAACACAGGTGTATCTCCTTACTCCAATCATGGGAACTGGCATGCCTACAGACCAAATAGATCAATAATATCCATGTTTTTTGTACCTGTTTTGAGCCAAGTAAATATGCCAAAGTAACATGGGCTTAATAGGTACACTTACCCTACAACTGCGTGTCATGGAATTGTTAATAACTTATTATTTAAGAACACACGTTTTCGTCGGCTAATCAACGTCATCGTCATCAGCGAATGGCAGAAGCATGTCGCGTTAAAAAGTAATGTTACAAGAATGACACAGAATGACTGGAGTTGCCACAGTTTAAAAGATTATGAAAAACATTGTTTCTAGAGAATGCAGAGGACTACTGTGCGGTGTGTTGCTCATTGACTGCAAAATATGCAGATGAGAGCATGATTGAAATTATGTTTTGGCAATATTGTAGTTGTGTCATGCCAATTTTTTGATTACATACATTGCACAACCCGTACCCCTGAAATATTCAATATAGATGTTATAATACATTATTAAAATATGCTCCCCTTATTCTTATAGTATATATTAGTAGTGGTGTAAATAATGTGATTCTTTAGTGGGAGCATCGTTTGATAGCTGCAATTGGTCAACAGATCAAATAGGCTAACAAAAACACAAGGTAGAAATTGGCAGAACACCGGCACTGTCTGCTTGAAACATTATCACAGCGCATTTCGTTAAAAATGTCTTCTTTGCAAAGAAGCCTTAAACTTACGTTGTATTTTATTTTCTTCAGAACTGAGGATGAACAGGAAGGGTTGAGCTTTCCTTTCTTCAACTCGCCTGATTGAAAATAGCCTATAATTTATACAAAATTTATCTAGGCCTCAATCATGTACTGCTTTACATTAGTTTTATATTCACACTTTAAGCCTTCCAATAATGAGACTTGACAACAAAGTACTACATACACTCTGGTTGGTTTATATATATATATGTCATTTTATTAAAATAACCACTCAATTCCTGTGTGGAATAAAACAATAGCACAATAGAAACAACTTTCAATAAATACAAATGTCTAACGTGTCTAATAGCAGCAGTCTGTCAGTAATCCTCTTTCGTTTCAGGACCACCAACACAGTCCAGCCATCCAGAGCCGTGGACGCCTGCTACTGTCTTCACCGGTCATCTCTTCTGTGCTCAGTTCTGAATCAACACCCGACCCCCTGGGGCCGGTGGTCAGCGAGGAGGGGGTCACGGCGGGGGTCTCAAGAGCCCCTGCAGGGGGCCGTCAAGGGCCACCTGGTGAGGTAGCTGGAGCTTCTTGTTGGCATGGCTACGGAGTGCGGGAAAGTGCTGGAGGAGCAGCTCACACACGTCTGTGTGACCGCGCTCTGCTGCCTACACACACACACACACAGACAAATTATAGGCTCACACATTTATTCAAGATATCGTCAACGGAAACATGAATCCATCACTTGTTCTGTTTAAGATAAGATTCTATCATAACGTCCATGTTTAGCTGTAACTACGGCTTTTGAAACCAGGTCCAAAATACTTTTTAATGTTATGTTATCTCTGATGCCATGGGCAGTTAGCCCCATGGCGTGGCCGGGGTATAGATCTACTACAGCAAAAATGTACTGGGCGTTGACTCTCTACTGGGAGGAAACAATCTGGAAATCTACATCAGTAGATTACATGTGCATTAGTTTATCCCTAAACCCCAATGTGAAAATATCAAAGTAGTTCTTTTTTTTATTTATTGATTAATTAATCATTGATTATCGGATGAACTATGGAGTTTGTGTTGCTTCAACCATGCCAATCCAATGGACTAGCTCAGTGTGGAAACGTACAGTTACCTTCTATGTACATAGTGGATGTGAGTTGATGGCCAACTGCCCAATGTCGGAACGCATCGACACCGACACAGACATTGTCAACAGCTAACCCGGGGTCTTAACAAACCGGCCAGATCCGTAAGGGCAGATCAGGGTCAGGTCTATAGACTGACCTCCACCAGCCCCTTTCTGCTGGGATTAAAACCCCCGACCGACTACACATCAGGCCCCACAAACCATCCCCAGGCGGGCCGGCCTTGCCTTGTGTAGCGGGGACGCGCCGTCGTCGTCACAGAGCCGCGGGTCTGCCCCGTGGCGGAGCAGGAGCCCCACCACGTCCAGGTGACCGCAGTAAGCCGCGCGGTGGAGCGGTGTGGCGCCGCCAGGCGTCTGGGGAGACGAGCAGGCGCCGCTTCGGAGGAGGAAGGCGCACACGTCAAGACGCCCGCTGCGACTGGCGTAGTGCTGGAGCACAGGGTGACGCAGGGTTTGAGATTCATATACACAGGTTGTTGTGTGTGTGTGTGTGTGTGTGTGTGTGTGTGTGTGTGTGTGTGTGTGTGTGTGTGTGTGTGTGTGTGTGTGTGTGTAGTGAAGGGGTCTCTTTAGTGCAAAGAGTAGAGTGGGCATCCTCACCAGAGCGGTGTATCTGGAGGAGTCCCTCAGGTTGGGGTCCACACCTGTCTTTATCAGGGATTTCACCCTGTCCATGTCCCCGTCCATTGCAGCACACCAGATACCTGTATATATGAACATACAATTAACCTAGTTATGTCTTAACTAGATAAACTCAGTTTGTCCTAACCGGTAGGAAAAAAAACTAGTCCGACATGTTGTTGCCTGGATGGGGAACTTCTGACTGCTTGCCTGCTAACCTCTTTCAAAGTCCATCTCATCCAAGGTTTGACAAACACTCGGTGCAGAACATGGATGGGAGCAGCACGAACTGTGCTCTCGGTCACACGCCATGAGGGACTTTCAAAGAAAAAGTTTACTAACAGAGAGGAACACCCATATACGACTCTCTCTATATATACTACTAGTGTTTAGGGTCTACTCCCTAAACATCCTGTTGTTTACTGTTTCACTTCCGGGTTTCTTCTTCTATGGTTCTTTAATTCGCAGTTCCCGCCCCTGCTGTCTTGCTACGCACGTCTTTAACCATCAGTTCATTTGTAACAAGACAATTAATTTAGTTATAAATCAGTAAAAAAAAAAAAAAGTAAAAAAAACTTTAATATAAAGTAAGGGCACTCTGAATTTCTTCATAAATATACACCAACATTATCTTTCCATGATATGAAGCCCTTACTCTCTGGCTCCGCACAGACAACCTGATCCGGCGGACCCTGAAGGATGAAACGAGCAAACCTCCGCCCGTCATCAGTCGATGTTTAGCTCCTTTAAACTAGCTGGCAGGCCAGCGAGTCAATGAGGGATAGTTAACCAGCTAGTCAGGGAGAGATAGTTATCAAACGAGTTAGGGAGAGATAGTTAGTCAGCTCGGCAGGGAGAGATAGCAAGCCAGCTAGTCAGGGAGAGATAGTTATCCAGCTAGTCAGGGAGAGATAGTTATCCAGCCTGTCAGGGAGAGATAGTTATCCAGCTCGTTTGGCGTTGTTGTTGTCTGACTAACTCGTTATCCTCGACTCTGAAGCAGACCCTGAAGGATGAGAAGAGTCACTCTGTTTGTTAACGGGACGTCCAAGAATGGGAAGGTGGGTGAAGTGCCTCATGGACAGATAGCTCATGTTGGGCTGGCTTCAGCCTGGAGGCCAGTCCATGCTCCTGGACCATGATCTTCATAATATCTATCATCATATCTCTTTCATGATAAAAGTCCACGTAAAAGGCTGCAGGTTAAAGTGAGCAGGGGTCTGGAGACTGACACTGACCTGGCCCGGTTATTCAGGATTATCTCTATATATATTCCAGGAAACCTCTTAACTTTGGTTCAGAGGTTTCCTGTGGCTGACGCTTTAAACGTGTTGTTCCAGGTTGTAGCGGTGTACGGGACCCTGTCAGACCTTCTGTCCGCAGCAAGCAATAAGTTGGGGATCCGAGCTTCCAGTTTATTCAACGGCAAAGGAGGACTGATTGATGACATCTCTCTGATCAGGTAATCTATAATGAAACCTACAAATATATTTTAGAAGTATCTACCTTTCTTAAGTAGATGCATGCATTGGCTAATCGTGTTGTTCAATGTTCCCCACCCAGAGATGACGACGTGCTGTACGTCTCGGAGGGAGACTCGTTTGTTGGTGAGCGTTTTAATAACCCCTTCCTACTCCAACTGGGTAACGTATAGCTGGGTCATTAATAAGAATCCAGAGTTTCTTCCTATCTGCCTGGTCCGTTTGTATTCATTGTGTTAACGTCCACATCTCAGACCCTCAGGATGAGGTCAACGCCGCGTCGGTCAAGCCTGGAGCCCCTTCTGATTGGCTGACGCTGAACATTGGGGGTCGCCTGTTCACCACCACGCGGTAAGGAGCCTATGTGTGGGTTAACCCTTACCCTCTCATGAGTCGTTATTCATCACTGGATTAAATGGTACCCCTCTGTTGTTACAGAAGCACCCTGGTTTCTAAGGAGCCGGAGAGTATGCTTGCCCACATGTTCAGAGACAAATGTAAGTCCATCCTTCGATCAACTTTGACCAGTAACTCACCATGTCTTCCTTCATGTCATGAGGGGAACCCTGATGTGTGTGACCCCAGCCTGTATGATTCTCTGCCTCAGGTGTGTGGGGAAACAGGCAGGATGAGCGTGGAGCCTACCTGATCGACCGCAGCCCTGAGTACTTTGAGCCCATCCTCAACTACCTGCGACACGGACAGCTCATCGTCAACGAAGGAGTTAATATCCGAGGTAAAGTGTTTGGCCTCTCGTGTCTTTGCATTTCCTATCCACAAAAGTTGTTGGGGTTGGTTTTTTTATTGTTGGTCTGAGCGCGTGATGGAGGATGATGCCGGACGAGCTAAGTCCTGTCTGATTGGTTCTCCAGGTGTGCTGGAGGAGGCTCGCTTCTTTGGGATTGAGCAGCTAGGTGACCAGCTGGAGGCAGCTTTAAAGGTAAATAAAGTCCTGAATCATGTGTAGAAACTCTTCTTTCCACATTGTTTGGAATGGATTTGGATTAAACTTGACTCTTGTTTCCAGAACACACAGCCCCCAGACGACCACTCTCCCATCTCCCGCAAGGAGTTTGTTCGTTTTCTACTGGCCACGCCCACCAAGTCCGAGCTCCGATGTCAGGTACGGACCGATGGGAGATCACACAGGTTCAGTGTTCTTTGGTTTACTGCACCACGGTAGAGCTAAAGATATGGTGTTCACTGCACCACGGTAGAGCTAAAGTTATGGTGTTCACTGCACCACGGTAGAGCTAAAGTTATGGTGTTCACTGCACCACTGTAGAGCTAAAGTTATGGTGTTCACTGCACCACTGTAGAGCTAAAGTTATGGTGTTCACTGCACCACTGTAGAGCTAAAGTTATGGTGTTCACTGCACCACTGTAGAGCTAAAGTTATGGTGTTCACTGCACCACGGTAGAGCTAAAGTTATGGTGTTCACTGCACCACTGTAGAGCTAAAGTTATGGTGTTCACTGCACCACGGTAGAGCTAAAGTTATGGTGTTCACTGCACCACTGTAGAGCTAAAGTTATGGTGTTCACTGCACCATGGTAGAGCTAAAGGTATGGTGTTCACCATGTTCTTTGGTTCACTGTATCACTGTAGAGCTATTGTCTGACCCTCTTCCCCCCCCCCCCCACACACACACACTTATTCAGGGACTTAACTTCAGCGGGGCGGACCTCTCTCGGCTGGATCTACGCTACATCAACTTCAAGATGGCCAACCTGAGCCGCTGCAACCTGACCCAGGCCAACCTCTGCTGCTCCAACCTGGAGCGGGCGGACCTCTCTGGGGCCAACCTGGACGTGAGCTAGAGACCTGTTGGTCCTCAAAATCATCTCTGTGAATCATATTTAATTATGAACCCTGACAACTGGCCCACATGTAAGATGGGGGCCAGTTGTAAGATGAGAATAAGATGTCAAAGGAATCACATGGTCTTTAAGTGTGCTAGAATGGTGGCTGGCCAAATGAATAGACAATCCTAATCACATGTCCTAATTCCTCAGTTCTAAAGCCCTAATTCCAGCTCCAAAATATATATACGCAACAGTTTTTGCTGTTGCTCTTTTAATTAACCGGATATTGCTCTTTGTATCTTTTCTTTTGAAGAGTGGTAATCTACAAGGGGTGAAGATGCTCTGCTCCAACGCAGAGGGGGCTTCTCTCCGGGGGTGCAACTTTGAGGATCCATCGGGTCTGAAGGCCAACCTGGAGGGTAAGAACCTGAACCTGAGACCGCTTCATAAAGGATCCGTATGTTGGGGAATATCTGCCTGTTCTTGTCTTGAATGTTCAGTGTGCTTGTCTTGAACGTTCAGTGTGCGTTCTTGAACACTCTCTGTTCTGTTGTTCTTGGATGACCTTGCTGTGCTGCCTGTCTTCAGTGGTGTTTTGAACGCTCCTCTTGAACCTGTCCTCAGGTGCTAACCTGAAAGGGGTGGACATGGAGGGCAGCCAGATGACGGGCATCAACCTGCGTGTGGCCACCCTGAAGAACGCCAAGCTGAAGAACTGCAACCTGCGGGGTGCCACTCTGGCCGGAACAGACCTGGAGGTAGGTGTGTGTGTGTGTGTGTGTGTGTGTGTGTGTGTGTGTGTGTGTGTGTGTGTGTGTGTGTGTGTGTGTGTGTGTGTGTGTGTGTGTGTGTGTGTGTGTGTGTGTGTGTGTGTGTGTGTGTGTGTTAGGCTACAACCAATCACAGCAATGAGTGACACCGAACTGAGTAAAAGAAACATGAGTGGAAAAAACTCTTTCTTCTCAACAAAAGCCTTAAGTTGTTTGTTCTCCTTTTAGTAAATATATACTGACAGCAGAATCAGCAGACGTTGCATTCTACCATTTTATGAATGTTGTGAACTGGGTGTCTGTGGTGAAACTGATGATGGGATCTATGGGAACCATTACCCCTTATCGTCGATAGGGGATGCCAAAGACTGGACTAAACGGAAGTCCTTGCCACTTTAAGCACTTTATGAAAATGTCCCCTTCTTCCTACTCCAGTAAATTGATCTTAGTAACGACCTTGCAATGGAAAAGCTTTCTGAAGGTAGTCCATCTGAGTCCTGACAGCCAGACCACTTTATAGACTTTATTTTTATTTTTATAGCTGGCTGTGGCCTTGCATGGCTGACACAGCCGTCGCTGTGTGAATGTGCATGAATTGGTGAATGTATTGTGAGGCAATAAGTAAAGCGCTTTGGGTGGCAACAGGTTAGAAAAGCGCACTATGAATGCAGTCACCTACCATTGATATAAATGTCCTGATCTCTGGACAGAACTGTGACCTGTCGGGCTGTGATCTCCAAGAAGCCAACCTGCGAGGGTCCAACGTGAAAGGAGCCATCTTCGAAGAGATGCTCACTCCTCTGCACATGTCCCAGAGCGTCAGATGATTCTCCCTCCCTCCCTCCCTGGAATACAGGAGGTACCATGCGGGCCTCCATGCATCCAGCTCTCTTTAAGTTTAGCTTTAAACACCTTGCACTACAGTTTACCCAGGGTTCTCTGTGTATAAATGTTTTCGTTTTGTGTCCTGTTTTTTGAAATGTTCAGCTGTATCCGTGCTTGTCATTGAATCAATGTAATGTCTCGTGTGGTTCTGTGTGTCTGGAGACCATGTGAGGGGTGTTGGCGTTGTTCATTACTTATACCGTACTTGACGTGTTACTGGGAGTCATGACCGGAGGCTCCGGTATGTGGTCAAACTTCTAACAAATGTACTCCTACAATCCGTAAGGTCTCCATCTTCATGGTCACATGTCATCTCAAGGTCATCTCAGGGTCAACGCAAACGTTGTCCCTGATTCTGACTGCTTTGTTAGACATCAACATATGGCTGTGATTCCTGAGTAACTTCAGGAAAATAGATCAGTCTGTCCTAAATATGACAATCTTAAAAGTAATTTCCTGTTGTGGTTAAGAAAACATTGTGATGGAGTTGAGGACTCATGTATGAGTGGATTGTAGGCCTGCGTTTAGGGATGGAAGGGGGTAAGCTGGAAACATACTGCAGCCATACTTTGTCAGTGGCCAGATGTATGTGATCCAAAGCCATATTATATATTATATATTATATAGGACATACAGAGAGGCTGAACGGGCTGCTATCGCAGGTTAAAACTATGCTGCAGAAATACTTCCCAGCTCAACGTTGGTATGCAATATGAATCTTTCTCTTTTGAATCCTTTAAGATGTGGCCCACCTCTGTACCTGACCTACCTCCAGGGTCCTGGGCGGGACCGGCTGTATCGCATGCACTTACCTGGGGTTGGGACTTTAAACCATTGTATGTAACTGACAATGATTCCCCTGTTCTAGGGAATGGTTTCTCTTCATTTTTCGTCATGTCACCGTTCTGTTAATGTTATTATTACATTAACACATTATTAATAATATAATAATATATTATTATTAATGTAGTTATTGTTGCAATATTCTCCATGTTAAGCTGCATATCATGTACTCGTTTGACTTGCGCTTTGCACAAATAAGTCGATCATATCTTGACATGTGACACCAAAAAAAAGCAAGTATACGTCTTCTCATGTTGTAAAGAGTCCAGTTCTTCCAAAGCCCCACAGAGCGGTCAGACGTTCCAGCAACGTCCATTCAGTCACTGCTGGAAAGCATCTCTGTGCACATTTTAAAGAGCGACTTTGTCTTTTATTATCTTTTTAATCTTCTGGCTGTAAGCTTTTCAGATGCAATATTATTCACTGTGTTCACCATGAGGTACTCTGCCTGTGGGAGTAATTGATGAGGCAATCAGACTTAATATCTCAGCGAGGGTGTAGAATCAGAGGCTGTGGTTATTTATTTTCATACATGGTGCCGGGTTGAAGATGGAGGCACGGGGGGTTTGCAGAAGACGGGCCATATAAGCACCCGGGCTATAAGCGTTTCACTTGACTATGGAAATATAGATTTCTCTTAATGACTGTTAAGTGGGAAAAAAAAAAGAATAAACGGTTACATAAAGGATTTGAGTGTTTTGTTACTTTATTGTGTACATTTTGAACAAACTGTCAGGGTTGGGAATCGAGCCCGGATCTCCAGATCCACAGTTCTACTCCAAACCCAGTGGGAGACAAGGAGGGTGTAGACTCAAGTGCAGAGATGGCTTAATTTAGTGGTATTTATTGTAACCAAGTCCAAAGGGCAAAAACACAGAAGATCAGAGAAGTTCAAAGTCAAAAATCTAACAACGGCAAAATTCCAAAAAGCAAAAAGAAAACTAAACATAGGTAGACTCTTGGTCAAAAATACAAAGAGTTCAAAGCGTCGTACCAAAGGGCAAATCCGAGTGGGTAATCCAGAGAACAGGCAAGGGGGTCAAAACACAGTGAATCAATAATAATCTATCTTTCCAGGCTAAGCTCAGGTCAGAGTTCAAAGTGGCACAACAAAGACTAAGCACAGGACATTGTCAGAGGAAGGGCTTAAATACATGGCTTGATTGGTCATGTGACAGGGGAAACGAGACACAGGTGACAGGAGTAATTGGGACTGCAGGGGAACAGGAAATACCTAAATAACATGTGCAGCCACTAGGGGCCGCCAGAGTCCAAAATGCCAATACATATCTCAGAACCATGACACAAACTCCTTGTACTTCATGGTGATTTTAGACAGATGAGCAGACCCAAAGCTATAGTGCTATTCTAATGCATGCAGGTGTCATATTTAAAAGGCTCTGCAGGTCGCCTGCAAGAGGAGACCACCCGCTGTGTGGCTGAGTACCCCATGCTGAAGGTGTGTGTGTGTGTGTGTGTGTATATATATAAAGGCCTCGGGCAAATAAGAGCTCCATTTACTCAACAAGTCGAGACGGAAAGACTTCTGCAAAAAGCTCCCTAGTGCGTCCCTGACAAGGTAGGTCCAAATGTTGACTTCTTCAGCTTGAGGATGCAAAAGGTTTCCCTTGTCTTTACTCCTGTGTGTCTTAAAGACCCGGTCTATGGAGTACTTATTAATAACGGCGTGAGTGCTTTCAGAATGGAGAGGTACCTGGCCCTGTGGCTGCTGTTCCTGGGGCCGTTGGTGTCGCCGTGCGTCGGTCAGCACTGGTCCTACGGCCTCAGCCCCGGGGGAGAGACCTGGCTGATCCCCCCCCACTCCCCCTAGTAAGGAAGCTTACTCTGGCAGCATGCGGCTTAGGAGGTAGAGCGGGTTCGCTGGTAACCGGAGGGTTGCTAGTTCGATCCCCGGCTCCTCCTAGCTGAGTGTCGTGGTGTCCCTGAGCAAGGCACTTTTAATGCTCTCGACAAGCTGGCTGTCGCCTTGCATGGCTGACACCGCCGTCGGTGTGAAAGTGTGCATGAATGGGTTGGCTTATTCGCGATTTATTTCATCAGTAAATGTTTTCAAAATGGATTGTTTGGGTCACAACAGAAACTGTATGGGTGTATGTGAGAAATATATATTTTTGAATGTATGTAATATTCAAGAGATGCAGAAATATGACTAAAATATCATACATTATCAGGTTCTTGTAGCGAGGGCTCAACATTTGAGTTGAATACAGAGCAGCATTTTGCCCACCAACACTTCCTACCAGACAGGAAGTGGCTTGAAAGCAGCACACTAAGTATTTTATCTAAGGAAAGTTCTGCTTTTTTCACCAGAAATTCAGAAACAATAGCTTAGATCAGCCTTCTAGTGTTTGGTCTATAAAGAACGATTAGAAAGATACCAATAGATAAAATTGGTCACATAGTCTAAGTTTCTGGGCTTGCTGATGTCATTTATTTGTGATTTCTGGGAAAGCCTATATGGGCATCTATAAATGGTCTATGTATATGGTGCTCTTTACACATTAACTTCTTCTTTTGACTTCTAAATGTAATCTTGTTGATCTTTTCACTAAGCTGAGAGAAGTTCCCCCAGATGCTATCTGGCTTGGACAAACAAAGTTTCATGTAATTCAGTAGCATGTGGCCGTGTATTCAGAGTTTAGCTAACAAACCATCATCATCAGCAGCAGCAGCAGACAAGCCCGCCCTAAATAATGAGTGGGTTCCACATGTTGCTTGTTTCGGAACAGTGGGGTGTTCCACAAAGCCGGTTTTATCACTTACCCAGCTAAGTTAACCCAGGGTTAGCGGCAACCCTAGGTTTTCCGTTCCAAAATGAACACGGTATGTAAGTTGCTATAGAAACATATGCTCTCAATCAAACCTGGTCGGAGCAGGTTTTGCGCAGGTTAAGTTTGGAATATAACCCGGTTTTGCTCAGAGTAGGCTATTTAAACCCGCGTTTATCGCAGCTTTTACGTGTTCGCCTGTTGATATCGGAGCGCAAATAATTCATGCAATTCACAGAGAGATTAATTAGACCACGGCTCGACATATTGTCCTTTCCGGATGACTTTTTGCTGGAGAGATATAGTTTTTCACGTGATTCTTTGATATATTTAAATAGCCTTCGACAACCCTACATTGCAAATGTTACCAATCGTGGATCTGCCCTCAGTTCACTACAAACTATTTGCATAGCCTAGCTTTCCGTTTTTTTGCGACGGGTAGATTTTTGTACAGTGTAGGAGATGGTAAGCACATAGGCAAAGCTACCGTCTGCCGCTCAGTGCGTCTGTCTTGCGCTGAAGCGGTTGTTGCGTAACTTCATCGTTTTTCCAGGCCATAAACCCACGAGACGCATTAAAATGGAGTTTCACCAACTTGCAGGTCAGCATTATCTACTTTAAGTGTTCCCAAATGGCTCCAAAATTATCCTTGTTGACTTTTCATCTTGGTGTTATATTTCAGGATTTCCTAATGTAATTGGGTGCATTGATGGCACACATCCAATGTGAGCAATACATTTCAACAGGGTGCGTTGCATTATGAACATATCATAGACCTCATATAATTGTTGTACTTGTGCAAGATAGCTCAAAGTTTGTATTTGTTCGCAGGGCAATTCGATGGGGATCTCCTAGGAGATCGAGGGTATCCATGCCTCCCGACGCTCATCACCCCGTACCCTAATCCCGCTCCTGGACCACAGACAACATTTAACCTGGCACACAGCAGAACCCGCGTTAAGATTGAAAATACATTCGGGATATTGAAGTCCAGATTCCAATGCCTATGTAGTGATCCTCAGTAGGGGTTGCGAACGCAGCCTTTCCTAGCTCCTCCCCCTGCACCCAGGTGCACTATAAAAGGGCCAAGATAGATGAACTCAACCTCTGCTGGTTGCCTACCAGGGTGGTGAGTAGGGTCCCCGCTTTTTAACAGTTTTGAGGTCCAATTTTCCCTTTTTATTAATTTGTGTTTCTTGTTTTTAGGATCCCCTGCTGCTGTTCTGTTTTAGTTTTGTTCTGTTTTAGTTTTGTTTGTTCTGTTTTGGCTCTGTTTTGATATTTTCTTTTGTTTGCTTTGGTTAAGTTTGCTTTTGTGTTATTTCCCCTTTTCTGTTTCATTGTTTTGACAATTGGGTTGTTGGTTTACATAACCTTTTGTTTTGTTGTTTGGTTTGGTTTTACTCCAGTTTTCTTTATTTAGTGTCTATCATTATTGTATTAAAATAAACATTTAATATATATATTGTCTCTGCCTCTTTTAGATTTTCGAACCTGTGTCCTTATCATTTCTGTACGGTAATAGTTTAATTTTCTTTGTTAATTTCCTGGGGTGCAATTCCCCAGGTGGCGTTGTCGGTCCCTCTTTAGTTATCTCCCCCCCCCCCCCCCCCCCCGTTTATATTGAGTTTTAGAGTCTCGCCACACCTACGTGGACTAAGAGTTTGTCCGGAATGGGCATGCGACGTAATTGTTGCATGCGCCGTCCTCCACAATATAGCCACTCTGCGCAAAGAGATGCCTCCCCCCTTTGACCCGTTCCTCGAGGAGGAACACATTCCGCAAATGTTTGTAAGGGCTGACAAAGGATGCGAGACCACATTTGCAGAAATCATTTCAATTAAAAAAACAACACACCAAACACTTTTCTTCCATTATTTTTATTATTTAGTTGCTGAGGGAGGAAAAAGAATTAATTAGTACCTTGAATAGCAATACCATCATCGTCCACTTTGAATTTCTGCTCGAGATCGGTAAAATATGCGGCCCGTTTCGCCATTTTGATCAGGATTTCCATGATCCATACATCACGTCTTTATAGGTTTGCCGTGAACGCGCACAACCCTGTGTTAACCAACCCCGTGTTGATTGAACTAATTCATAACCGGTGCTGTGGAACCGACAGCTCTGGGTTAGTCGGCACAGGATCGGACAACCTAGAGTTCAGCGTTAACTCTGTGTTTGTTAAACCTCCGTTCTTGGAACACCCCACAGGAAGCACTGTTTTTGTTTTAACACTATTGTGCTGAAGTAGTTTATGAATGTAGTTTGCCACTACGGATGCAACAAGAGGGCTATGTGTTGAGATACATTAATAAACATTAATCTTGCAATGAGGCGACCAATCAGAGCAGTGCGCATTAGCATAGCCCCACGCCCTTCCAAATCAGCCTCTAACAGAAATTAGAAACGAAACTGAAACACATACAGTAGAGATTATTTTATATACTATTCACAAACTTCTTGTAAAGACCCCAGCGAACCCATTTAAATAGCTGAAAAAACGTATGTTAACGTTTATTTAAGTCATTATACCTTAACAGATTTCAACAACAACTATTAGAGTAAAACACATGCCGTGTGTATATGCAACCATTTAGTTCCCTACTTTTGGAATTAGTCTCGACATCTCTTATTGAACATTTGATAGAAAATGACTAATCATGTAACTTTGAAACATGCAAAAGTTTAAATGTAGATGTGACAGTAATTTAGTCCAGCCCCCGGGCCTTGGATCTCTGGGGAGCCTCCTTGTCGGTGTCCCCGGCCCTCCCCAGACGCAGGGCCCTCCTGCACACGTTCCTGAAGGCCGGGATGGAGAAGTAGTAGACCACAGGATCCAGGGCGCTGTTCAGGTAGGTCAGGCTGATGGTCAGGTAGAAGGCCGTGTTCAGGTCCTCCATCGCGTCACAGGCCTGCTGCCCCGAGAGAACGCCGGCGATCCGTCCGCCCTTCCACCAGATGAGCAGCTGCGTGACGTTGCTAGGCAGGAAGCAAACGGCGAAGAGCACCACCACCACCGTGATGACCCACAGGGCCTTCCTGATGCGCGCCTGATGGGCCAGCTGCCTCCGTCTCAGGTGGGCCACAATGGAGCACGTGCAGAATATGATCACGGCCAGCGGCAGGAAGAAGGAGATCAGGAACAAGCCCTTGTGCCAGGAGCGTCTGATGTCGAGCTCCTCCGAGAAGATGTCGAAGCTCTCGCAGTCGGTGGCGTTGGAATGCGGCAGGACGAGGAGGTGGGCCGTCATGGACAAGGTGAGCAGCCACAGCCCGGCAGCGCCGCACGCCACTCTGGCCGCGCTCAGCGAGTTGAGTGCGTGGTGGGGGTGGACCACGCGCACGTAGCGGTCCACCGCTACGGCCGTGAGGAAGAAGATGCTCCCGCTGCGGTTCATGGCCAGCAGGAAGAGGGAGAGGTTGCAGAAGGCCGGGCCGAAGCGCCAGGTCATCTCTGAGGCGTAGTAGCTGGCACGGAAGGGCAGTGCCACGTTGAGCAGGAAGTCGGCCAGAGAGAGGTTGAAGAGGAGGACCGTGCTGCTCTTCCAGGGCTTCAGGCAGAACAGGAAGATCCAGAGGGTGAGGCCGTTGCCCAGGACCCCCAGGATGACCTCCGCCCCCAGCAGAGGGGGCAGTGCCGTGGTGAGCAGAGTGGTATTGTAGATGCACTTCATGTCATCTGCTGAGAGCTGCTTGATGAGATGGTCGATGAGCGGTTCTTCAAAAGGAGGAACACCAACTGTAAGGAAATGGTTTGTGAAATTGAGACGATGTTCATATATGGATCGCGGACGAGCGCTACTGCGGGTGCGATTGTTGACGGGGGGGTTGGATCGCGGACGAGCGCTATTGTGGCGCAATTGTTGAGGGGGGGGGGGGGGTGGATCGCGGACGAGCGCTATTGCGGGCGAGATTGTTGACGGGGGGTGGGGTTGGCTCGTTTGGGGGGGCCACAGGGGGGGCCGGACTCTGAGTTACGGGGGCACTGGCCCCCCCTGGCCCCCCCCTAGAACCGCCACTGCTGAGAGAGCTGTTACATTTTGTTAATTTTGGTGCAATTTTGTTCAGAAAATATAATAAATCGATCCTCCTTTAGCATAGGAGGGCTAAATGCAGAAAAATAATTTCCCCATGACGATTAATGAGTATAAATAAAATAAACAAGTTAACAACTTATTTTATGTGAAAATAATGTGCAAAAGGGCAAAACAACAATTTACTATATTTCCAATCAAATAACTTAGACAAACAGTACCTCCCTTAGTAAAGTTTTCTACTTATAAATGCTTATGTAAAAAAAAAAAAAATAAAGATAATTGATCGGCTCCAGAAGGATATGTCCTTTGTTGTGACATTACTGCTACTTTTCCATAGCAGAGCAGAGGACTGTAACCTAACGGTCGTCTGACTGAATCGAGCTAACGTCCGTTGCATTGCGCATTTATAATCAATGATTTCCATTAAAATAATAAATAACAAAACATAAAAACGTTTCACGGTCCACGTGGGATATTTCAGGCGCTCTTGGGGGCCCTCTGGTGGCCACGGGGGACCTGAGCAGGTCACTTGCTTGAATTGGTCAGACCTCCTGAATCTGTACTTCCTACGCCCTTGGAAACACAACGGAATCCAGTATGATGGAAAGTTAACGTGGACTAATGTTTCTGTTAAGATATGTACAACTCTGCGAGAGAGTGAGTTTTCGCTTGAAATTGTATGGTAAGATTTGAGTAGGCCTAAGTGTATTAAGGTATTATTGTAGCAAAAGTGTTTAGCATGCGTAGGCCTACACTAAAGTCACACATGTGTAACAGTACATTTGAAGTCGTAAATATTTATTTTGCATGTTTACACTATAGTCACAAAAGTGTAACAGTAAATTTGAAGTCGTAAATATTTGTTCTACCATTGTAAACACAAAATAGGACCTACGAGTTCACAAGTCCTTTGTTACAGGTGCACAAATCCTATCCTGTGCATCACAACTTCAAAGAGTCATGCACTTGACACTTTTGCTATAATCATTGCAGCGCAGTTGGTGCAAACACATTCACACACCCGTGTTTCATAATCTGAGAACATGCACAAAATGTGTGCATTCATAAACCCAAATGTGAACTAATGCATCAGAAGTTGCACATCTGTGAAATATTTCCTCACAAATTAAATTATATAGATCAGTATTGACTGAGTCTGTTCCCCTTCAAGAGGTACGATTAAGAGCTGTAATTGTTTACAAATGCGACAGCCTTCTATCATCTATTAATGAGTGAGATCTGTTTGGAGTTGACTGCACCTGCCTCTGTATCACTGCCAAAAAACGCAAGCGATAATGACAGTAGCCTAAATTAAATGCAGGATTTTTCTGTTGTAGTTGGTTGAGGTGGAGTTCATTCTGAACTATTTTGTTTCAAACTGCAACTAATTATTTTCATTACGGATTATTCTGCTGATTCTTTTCTCCATTAAAGGTCCGATGACATGCCACCAAGTGTGTTGTGATTAGCTGTTACAAGCCGTTCTTAAAATCTGTCTGTTATGACGTCACAGGTGGGTGTGTCCACCTAGATGTGTGCTGGATAGATCATTCTACCATACTACCCAGTGTACTGTAGCAAACGTTGCCCATCTAGCCATCATACATCTAGGTGGACACGCCCAACTGTGATGTCATTACAGACAGATTTCCTAAACGACTTGTAACGGCTAATCACACCACACCTGGTGGCATGTCATGGGACCTTGAATTGATTGATTGTTTGGTTCGTTGAAATTCAGAAACTAGTGAGAAATGCCGTCACGATTACCCAGAGATCAAAATCCCATAGATCCCGGCAGGCATGTGCAGAGGGGGGGGCTATGGGTGCCCGAGCCCCTGCCCTTTTCCCTCTGAAGGACCAAAGTGCCCTTTTGAGTGGTCATTTAAATTTTCAATGCTTTGTAAAATTACACATGAACAATTAAACATTAACATGTGAATCAATTATTCGAAAATAAAAATGTCTAAAAGTAATAATATAGAAGTAAAGTCTGTACTTTGTAGCCTCGTTTAGCGGCGCTCAGTGCACTGCTGCCGCTGGGTGACGTCATAGGCTATCAACGTGACCTTTCACAATTTGCCTGCCTGCAAGATGCGCTTGTTGTTTTAAGAGACGGTACAACGCAGGGTAAGATCACTACAGAGTCAGACAGAGACAGTTGTTTCCAAAACCATTAAGTTGATAATGCTAAATAAACTAACAGTTATCTCGTTTTGTAGTTACATTTTGCTTGGACAACAGTAGCATTTTTTGGATATATTTGTGTGAATGTCTAACTTAAGGCTCCATATTTCATTCGAAGGTGTACAGTATTGTGGATTTACTATTATGTTAAATGTCATATTGCACTTTCTATAAACAGTATAGTTTGAATACTGTATCTTTACATTTTGCTTGGACAAGGGTTGCATTTTTTTGGATACATTTTGTGTGAAACTCTAACTTAAGGCTCCATATTTAATTTTAAGGTGTACAGTATTGTGGATTATGTACAATTTGATATAGCCCTTTCTACAGTATTAATAATGTATGTAAAATTACATTTTTTTTGCACAGTTGCATTTTTTATTCATGTGAATATAGTCTGAAGTAAGGCTCCATGTTTCATTTTAAGTTGTAAATTTAAGTTACATTGTTGATTTAGTATTTGAAGTGTTTGAAAAAGCGTAATTCAGTATTTAAAATAAAAATGACATATATTGTTAAAAAAAATTTTTTGCATGTGCCCTTTTTTGAATTTGAGCCCCTGCCCCTCAAAGGGTCTCTGCACGGCCCTGGATCCCAGTTAGACCTCCTCGGATCCTTACCTGTCCTGGTGGCTCCGCTCTCTCCGCTCGGTTTTCCAGGAGCTGATGGAATCGTCAGTACGGATCTGACCTCACTGTAGAGAGCCCCTTGTGAGTCTTCTCTTATAGCCGACCCTAACCACGCCCCACTGCAGTGATGACAGCAGAGATGTTTGTTGGATAAATTTAGGCAAGATAAGACAAGTTGTTTTCCCAGTTAACAGTTTGCCATCTGTTTTGGCCCCGCAAAGGTGGAACGAGCTCCTTGCCGATGTCAGGACTGCAGAGTCCAGGCCCAAGGCCTGCCAGTTTAGCCACTAGTTTAGTGGACAGTACAGTATTAAAGGCTGAACTGTAGTCCGGAAAGAGCATTTGGACATATGTGTTGGGGGTGTCCAGATACTCTACGGCCGAGTGCAGGGCTAGTGCTACAGTGTCATCCACTGATCTGTTTTCCTGTAGGTGAATTGGAGAGGGTCAGTTGTTATGGGAATCATGGCCTTCAGCACTAGTTTCTCCAGACACTTCATGGCAACTGAAGTGAGTGCCACTGGACAGAAATCATTCATGCAGGTTGTGTGTGGCTTCTTGGGGACCGGTATGATTATGGATTTTTTGAAGAGCAGTGGGACAACAGCCTGAGCCAGTGAGGTGTGAAGATGTCTGTGTACACCTCAGCCAGCTCTGCTGCACAGGCTTTCAGAACTCGCGGCGGTACACCGTCCAGCCCTGCTGCCTTGCGGGGGTTAACCTGCTGCAGAGATCTTAAAACCTGTGCCCGTGTTACCTGGAGGCTGCTTTCCCTCAGGCCACCTGATGGTAATGCTGGCATGGTGTTCTGCTGGTGGGTATCTAACCGGGCGTAGAAGAAATTTAGTTTATCCGGCAAGGTGGTGTCTGAGGTGCTAGCTGTGTGCTGTGTTCCCCTTGTAATTTGTGATAGCCTGAATTCCCTGCCACATCCTGCAGGAGTCATGTATGTTGTATGTCCTGGCTATTGGACAACTGCAATTGTCCGCGTATACATGGCGGTGAGTAAATCGGTCGATCACAGATTTTGGTAAGCAATCTTTTGCACTTTTCTCACTGTCTATAATATAATATAATAATATAATTTAGGGTGATTCAAAGTGATATACAAGTAATTTAACGGCTGTGATTATCTTTGGCACTCGGCCTACGGCCTCGTACCTACGACCCAATCACAGCCGCGCTGATTTTCAGTAGCCCACAATAGCACTCCCTCTCGTGTGATATTACTTTTATACAACAGTTCTACAACAGTAATAAGCAACAACAGATTATGATTTATTTGTTTATTTAATTATTTATTTGGCTCCGCTAACACAAATATAAGTTTGTTTCAATCTAAGCTAGGCCTACATAAAGACCGTTGATAACATTAACGGTTATTAGAACACCTGTAAAGCGGAGTGATAGCCTACATGTATGGTTAAAAGGCCCAGTGCTCTTATACTCTATATCAGCACTCATGGAATGCCTCTTTTCAAATCAAAATACTTGGTCGTAACTAACTGTTTAATTAAAAATGAAATATTGTTTTCAGTTTCTGGAACATCAGCTGCAAGATGCCTGGTAGCGCACATGATGTCAGTGTTATGATGCAACTCCGATCTCTTTCATGAAGCGCATCTACTGCCTAAGGTGAGACCACTAGCAAGGCTGTATAGTCAGAAGGGTTAATTAAGCTCTCAATGTGATCTTATCTGTTCTTATTGTGACATATTTCAGCCATAATATTCTCACATAGCCACAGGGAGCAGCACCGAGCACATTTAACAATTAGGAGGTAATATTCTCACATAGCCACAGGGAGCAGCACCGAGCACATTTAACAAATAGGAGGTAATATTCTCACATAGCCACAGGGAGCAGCACAGAGCACATTTAACAAATAGGAGGTAATATTCTCATATAGCCACAGGGAGCAGCACCGAGCACATTTAATAAAGTTGCAACATTTGCACATAGGGGCAACAACGGACACACAGATTTCGGCCGTTTCTCAATTCGCGTTCTCGTGTACTTGCGTTCTCGATAAACGTCATCAGTGGTGGCCCAAGCACTGTTCCAATTCCAAGTACGCGAGTACGCGAGTACTGTCGTAAAACCCGGAAGTGTTCTCGATGCGTTCTCGATGAGGCCGTTCTACCGAGGATGCATCGGAGGTGACTCGTGTGGACTTGGGACCGTTAAATATCCCAGAATGCATCATCGAGTCCGCTGCTGTTCCAATTGCAGGTGCGTACTCGCGTTCTCGGAAGTCCGTACTTGAAAGTCCGGACTTGCCAAGTACGTACTTCCAAGTCCGCGAGAACGTAGTCCGCGTACTTGGTATTGAGAAACGGCCGAAGTGAGCAAGTTTTTAACGTTGTAGAAGAAGTCTACCTTCACCTCACTATAAAAGCAACAGCTTAACTTGGAGACGGGAGAATCTCTTGGGCGATGTATCATAGATATAAAGCTTAGAGACGCTTTGCATGTGTTATATACCATTCCTCTCCTTTTGTTTCATAGACGATAGACAATAGACCAAAACCTTTACCAAATAAAGTGAGTTAAAAGCGATCCTGTCTCGGCGGCCTTTCCTGGATTAAAAATAACATAACATTATGAAATAGCCTACCCAACACATTGTCTGGATTTACTTTGGCATGTTAACAATCGCCTTCCCTTTACAAAAAAACACATAGGCCTAGTAGCCTAGGCCATGTAGTCCATCAGCCACAGACCCCAAAAGGGGCCAGAGCAAACCCCCAGTGGTAGTGATGACTCAAGGGGTACTATCTTGCGCCCGGCGCAATTGACTTTCTACACCGACGCATGTGTCGTTGCTAGTTTGTACCCGGCGCAAAGCTGATTTTCCCCCGGCAACCAGGCACCACTACACTTGCACCTGGAGAGGCGTGTCGGCGAAAAGCAGGGGCGTGTTCTGGCGCAAATGATACTTGGTGCTATTTTAGTGATCTAAAAAATGCGCCAATGCAATTGCACCACTGACCGAAAAATACCTGGTCTATAGCGGATAGCGCAGTTGTTGTTGCTATTTTGACGTGCCATGGCAGGTCGGAACTACAACATAGCCTACGCTTACACACACGTAGGCTATACACAGCACAAACATGCAACAGGCATGCAAACTAGTCACCTTTCGGCGAAATTTGCAGTTTTTTAAACAAAATTGGCCACTTGTGTGATTCGTGGAGATCCATTGAGAAAACATTGGGGATGGGGGGAGGGGGGGGGGTCTACAGTCTGACGAAAACGAGACGATAACTAAATAAAAATCAATTTAGGATGACAAAAACTAAGACGAAATCTTAGTCGTTACACTTTCGTGGGAAAGAACAGCTGATACAGTGTTGTACTTTTAAATCAATGCATCTGCAAACACCGTACAGCAAATACATATGTTCTTGACACAGACATTGTGTACAAATGACAATAAATAACAATATTTTCACATCAACATTTGTTCATCTTATTAATTTACTTATTCATTGAGGGAGAGCTTTAAGAAAAGGTTTTTTTTTGTTTTTCTTTTTGTAAATTGTACATATACCTAGTATCATATCAAATTGTATATATAAATAGATATAGATTGTATTAAATGTATTAAGTGTCAATTGTAAACACACTGTACAGATATATGGATTGTATAAATATATAAATTATAAAAATATATATATGTATAGGCTAGTATATCAAATTAATGTATGGATTGTAGATGTATAAATATAAATATAGTAATCTTTACTTACGTGCGCTAGTGAAGGACTTCATTGCGTCGTAAAAAGCGGCGCATCCTTTGCGCATTACGGCATAAAAAAAGTTTTTTCAAATTTCGAGGCGTTTTTTTCAGCGTAATAAAGGTGAAACATGACTGAATGAGGTCGCTTTCCGGCAGGGTTGGCTTGCCATAGGGAACACGTTCTGACACGCGTGCTGGAAAACCGGATCGCGTTCTGGAAAACCGGGCGTTTCAGCACACGTTTCATTGAAGTCGAATTGTGGCACACTCGGCTTTCCATAAATACCAAACAGATTTTCACGCTGGGTTTTTTGCTGCAAAGGTCATACATGTAGCCATGATACAGGACACATGGTTTGGCATGTTTTAATATTCATAGTGGGCTTAACAGTAATAGCAATCTAACTAGCAATCTGAAAAACATAATGTGTCTTCAAAAACAAAACAGGGACAGGTCGTTTTTTATGTATTGAGCCAGGGACAGGCAGCCAAAACGGGGACGTCTGGTCACCCTATGATATATGATGTAGGCTATGATAGGTATTTTGCAAATAACACACTATAAATATGATAGAGAAGCAGAAACAGCTATTTTAATAAGTTGAAGAAACAATTAATATATGATTAGGCTATATATAAATATATACATAGCCTACATAAACACACACATATATATATATGTATATATATGTGTTTATGTAGGCTATGTATATATTTATATATAGCCTAATCATATATTAATTGTATATATATTAATTGTATATGTATGTATATATATATTTTTATTTTTTATATATATTTATATACACAAACGTGTGTGTGTGTGTGTGTGTGTGTGTGTGTGTGTGTGTGTGTGTGTGTGTGTGTGTGTGTGTGTGTGTGTGTGTGTGTGTGTGTGTGTGTGTGTGTGTGTGTGTGTTCTCTTGGCCCAGACGACCAAGAGGGGTAGTGATGGACGCGGTGTACCACTCCTTCCCAACAGAGGGAGCCAGGAGGAGCTCCAGCCAATCAAGGGAAATACGGAACACCTGAGGAGCAGGGGGAGAAGCATGCTTAAATAGCCTGCTTCCGCACTCATTCGGGCCTCTTCCCTGGGTCACACACGAGGAGATACCAGACGACGTGGGTGAGGAGAACCCACCCCACGGAGCAAGCCTATGGATGCCACTATAGTTGTTTTTTGTTATAGTTAGTAAGTGATACTTTTTGTTTAATTTAAAGTGCCGTGTTGGCTTTTGCACTTCAACCAGACTCTTGGGCTTTTTTGGGACGGGGTAGTGCACTCTAGCTGGGCCGGGCCGGGCCGTATGTATGTGCTAAAACTCCTGAAAGAGGACTGTTTTGCAGAGCTTCTTTCTCGTCCTCTCGTTTCTCGTTTGGCAATGTGGAGCAGCCTTAACTTATGAAACACAGACACAACCAATGACAACAAGTCTGGTTGTCGATGCCAAAACGTGTCTCCTCCTGAAAAGTAATCCCCCAGGCCCTGTTTGCGATGGTCCGCCGATTTGAGCAGGAATATGCTGCACTCTGGCGTCTTGTGTCTTCTGCTGCTACGGAACTCCGGAGTATGACCAGTCCAAGATGGCGGCCGCATTTCATGCGTCCAAGCAGCCAATTCGGCGTATACTCTTTATAACGTCTATGCTTGTACCACCTAGACGTGTTGCAAAAGTATCCCTAGGAAAACGACAGCTGAGACTCGTAGCAGCAGATGAGAGCAGTTGTATCGATGCTCATTGAACATACCGTTCTGTATCATTTAATTTGTGAGGAAATATTTCAGATGTGCAACTTCTGATGTATTAGATCACATTTGGGTTTACAAATGCACACATTTTGTGCATGTTCTCAGATTATGAAACACGGGTCTGTTAATGTGTTTTGCACCAACTGCGCTGCAATGATTATAGCAAAAGTGTAAAGTGCATGACTCTTTGAAGTTGTGATGCAGAGGATAGGATTTGTGCACCTGTAATAAAGGACTTGTGAACTCGTAGCCCCTATTTTGTTTTTACAATGGTAGAAAAAAAATGTAGTTAGTGAAATAGTGCGGGTTTTACACCTCGAGACAGCGGGAGGCAGCACCACAGTACATATAGGTGCAGCTTTATTTTCAGTGGCCGGTTAACACTCAGGTTGGTGAAGCCATTGTTTCAGCCTCTTTCAAGACTGCCAGAAAAAAGCCTCTCCTCAAAAAAACGACCCCACCGATATGATATCCAGAACTACAGACCGGTATCTCTTCTTTCATTCCTCTCTAAAACACTGGAACGTACCATCTCTACCCCGGTGAAAATTAAGTGCACTGAAGTGTATTAAAAATATATTTCCGAAGTACATAATTCATTCCAAGTACATTTTTCAGAAATATACTTCATGTTAAGTATATTTTAGGTAGACTTTTGGAAAAGTATACTTCTTCTGAGATCGATTTAAGTTCAATGTAAGTGTACTTGAAATAACTATACCAACACTAATGTACTTAAAGTGTTTCAGTATACATCTTACAAGTATACTTAACTGATATTTTAGTTTATTTAAAATATATTTCTGATAGTGTATTTCAGTCAGGATGTCATCAAGCTCAACTTTAGTCTATTGAAAATAAGTATACTACTGCTTTAATATTTGAAGGATGATTTCAGTATACTTCTTACAAGTAAACTTAACTGATCTTTTTTTTAAAGTTTTTTTTAAAATATATTTCAGATAGTGTATTTCAGCCAGGATGTCATCAAGAGCAACTGTAAAACTGTAAATATTTACAACTTCAAATTTACTGTTATACATTTGTGACTTTAGTTTACGCATGCTAAAGACTTTTGCTAAAATAATACCTTCATATTAGTGAGCTTCATAACTGCTCAGAAAATCTATTTTTTATTCCATACTCAAGATTAAAGATTGTAATTGGCTGTTATATTCATGTCAAATGTTAACAAAGCCAAAGACACAATTGAATCTTGCCCATGTGTGGCTGGACGTTGAAAGGCCATGCCAAAAAATGTGAGCTAGCCAGTTTGACCTGTCAGCCAGTCTGAGACATCGCTGCTCCTCTCCTGGTGGTTGCGTTGCGTTTCCTTCCCTGAATGAGCTGGCAGTGTGAACAGGAACAACCATAAAGAATGTGTTCATTACGCAGACAAAGACGGGAGTACTAATATGTACGATTACTGGACCAGGCACATAGTTTAGCTCATTTGTCCATCACTGAATGACTCTGCGTAATGTGAGGCTGCAGATCAGTGATGTTCAGTGATGTTACAGGAGGGGAGAAAGGAACATTACTGTTCATTCATATCAGGACAACATGTGGTCTCTTTCCTTTCACTTAGACACCTTAAGAGCATACTGTATTGATGAACAGCATACAGAGGTCATGGTAATGACGACGTGACGGTATTCAGAGGGTCGTGGGTAAAACGGACCAGGGGGTCAGGGCAGGAGTCAGGTTGGAATTCCGGACCTGGATCAGGGATTCCCCCCCCCCCCCCCAGGGCTGGAGGTCAGCCCGGTCCACAACTACCCAGCACACATTACAATGCTCATGTTGATCTTATTGAAAAGTCAGCAAAATATTGACCTGCGCTCTATTCAGAATGGGTGTCCCACCTGTCCAGCTCTCTGTTTGTTATGCAGCAGGTTGATAAAGGGAGACATGTTAGGGGACTTTAAGCAGCTATTGCGCCGTTAGGCTGCAGTACTTAGAAATCAAAGGCCAGGTCCAGATCAGGTCCGGACTGAAGACTCTGGAACCTTCTCCCTCCACCAGTCAGAAACACAGCTGGTTTGTGTTTTAAGAAACTTTTAACGGCTTTTAGTCAGGAGACAGACATTTAATCTATAATTTGGCTGACTGCATCACACATTTTTTGTATTTATGTTTTCCTTTGTATGCCAGATTTTAACAGTTTATATTTTAATCCTCACATTTGGTCAGGAGTTTTACAGTTGTTTTAAATATAATGTATTATTTACCCCCTTCCATTGTAAGAGTTACCTCACACTGTTAAGCACTTTGTAACACTATAAAAAATGTGCTATATGAATAAATAATATTATTATATAAGACTTCCAGAAATAATACAGTTGACTATTTCCAGTACAGGCAAATCAAACCCCATTTAGTGTTATTTTGTATGCAGCCTCAATCTCTGAAGCAGAGATAATAGAATCTGTACATCCTGGTGACATAGTTCACCATATCACCATTGCCACATCCTCAAACCTATAAAGTCATGTCTATCGATCACGAATACTAATAGGACTATATCATGAATCCAAAACTGAAATAGTTATACTAGTAATACTAATAACCGACATATCTGCCACGACGTCCAAGGCATGAAAACATTGTCGAATCTTTGGCAATGTAAATGCAAGCCGATAATGTAAAAGCCTATTGCTTATACATAATGGTACATGCAGCAATGCAGGAGGCGTCAGGAGCCATTAGAGGAGACGTTAATGAGGAGGAGGCGTTAATGAGGAGCCAGGGGGCGGGCCATCACGTGACGCCGCTCCTCTCTTCCTCCTCCCCGCTGCGCCGCATCCATCATCAGGAACAGCGAGCCTTGAAATGCTAGTCCAGATCGGAGGCGCCTACGATCGCTCGCTTTCACTGGCACAATAAAACCCCGACGCATCCGAATCTCTTCATCGGTTCCGGTTGTAGATCGCAGCCCACCAGCGGAGGATGAACAGCATCAGGCAGGTGCCCACCCGGGTGAAGAGCCGCAGGGTCGAGACAAACCTGGGCGCCGAGAGGGAGCATTTTGACAAGCAGCAGGTAAAGTCACCGTTCACACGCTGGTGGAAGATAAAAGAGTCGGACCCGGGATGACGGAATGGTGATACACGTTTGGATTTGTGGCGAATCATGTGTTATTTATTTTATCTTCGCTTGTACTGAACGAGTGCTGGTGGTCCTGCAGTCCTCCACGTTACCGTCACCTTGTACCCGGCACACAGGCCATAGAACCCGGGTTAGGAACGCTCTTTATCCGGCTAGCCAAAGCAGAAATAGCGATATTAGATTTGAAAGAATACAATCTACAATGAATGTTGTAATTGAATGGATATCGGTGTGTGAGTCGGCAAGCGGAATGGGGTCTGCATCATACTCCTCCTGTCCTCACCCTCTAGCCGACCTCCTCCTCCCACCGACCTGTCATCACACTGGACTCCTCTTACGGGTGTTGAATTGTGCTCTTAGGTCATTCACTAAATACACGAGCATAACCACACTGTTCTCATCTTCAAACTGACAGATTCATTCAAGATTACCTATTTGGGGTTTGAGTGGTGTTTATGAACTTTACAGTTAATTGTACTGTACACTTTCTGAAGTACTACTGTAAATGGATTAATGGCATTGAAGATAACACAACAGCAAACTCTGACTGACAGACTGACATACCTCTACTCTTTTCTCTTTACTGTTTACCAAATATGCATATGGACAGAGTTTACCTAAACTCCATTGTGTCTCTGAAGCAGGAACCACATGCTAGCTGATAGCAACATTCTGGTGTTGTGACTCTGTCAGATTTCAGGCTGATCTTGTCCTTCCTGTTCGACCACATTTGCACTCTTGCAGCCATATTTTCTTCTCTTGAGCTCTGCAGAGTCAGGGCGACCGGTGAGCGCAGAGTGCAGGACTCAAACAGAAGGCCTGTGTGCTTCACGGCCACTATAGAAATTGGGTGTGTCCCATTCTTTTACAAAAGGAGATCTGTGGCCGCGGGCCCGTTGGCCAGTCCTGTTTGGTAAGACTGAGTAGCAGTCTTACCAAAGGGGTTCACGAGTCCTCATCTGATCATTATTAAGTACTTAGTAGACAATGAATGAAAGAAGAAACCCAATGTGGTGAGACAGTGTTGGATCGACACCGGGCATAGTTAGTGAAATATGTGCATAAACATGAGTCTACGAACAGCTTCGTCCAGAATGTAGTTTGTTGATGTTTTGCTTTAGTCCAATCAGGCGCTGGGAAGTTTCTCTTCAGAAACACGTGTGTGTGTGTGTGTGTGTGTGTGTGTGTGTGTGTGTGTGTGTGTGTGTGTGTGTGTGTGTGTGTGTGTGTGTGTGTGTGTGTGTGTGTGTGTGTGTGTGTGTGTGTGTGTGTGTGTAAACATCACCTGGGACTGACTCATGTCAGCCAATCAGGGACGGCTATCACAGGAGTGGTGTTTGCTTGGCTACCGGGTTGGATCGCGGCGCTGCACTGCTCCTTAAGGACTGAGTGTTGTGGTGGAGGCGAGCTCAGTGGCCTTGATGCGTGCCCTTTATTCAAATACATTCCTGGTCGACGCCTGTTGTTATTAAATGAGGGCTATTATAGGGCTACTGCACTAGTTCCCTAATAGATATGGAAAGAAAAGACAACATTGAAAGGAGGGATGGATTAGTTGGACAACATTTTCATGAGTGCACCTTTTGTGAGATCCAACAAGGAACTTTGTGATGCAGATGAGAGTCATGGATGAGTCATGGATTGTTGTCACTGGGATAGCAACGGTACAAGCAACGCTCTGCGCAAGAGGGATATTTATTGTTCCATTAGGCAGAAGGTATCCTTGTCATTGACCCACGCTAAATATTGCTGATGCACAAGGTATGCTGAAGGACATATCTCTTCCTCTATCTATAGCCCTCTGCATCTCTCCCCTCTTCCAGCCTCGCCATCACCTCACCTCGTTACGCCCTGCAGGATGTCAATGTCAAGTGGGCCCCTTGGCTCTGTTTTGTATTTACCCCCCTGCTGGTCTGAGGGAGGGCCCGTGAAGAGAGGGAAGAGGTTTAAACGTCCAGGAGAGCCTTTGTTTGTTGTTTTTTGGAGGGCCTGACAGTTGAACAAACAAATTGACATATAGAATATCCCTTATTTAGTTGATTATCCGTGGTTATTAGTGAAAGAAATTACACCTGTGTTTCATTACCTGATATATATTCTCCAGCCTTAATGTGTTGAACGCTGATCTTACAAAATTCAAATTCCATGAGAAGGTTTGACAAGGTTTTGTACAAAGCAGCAGTTTTAGTTGGCAAAGGGGAAAGTGTCCGGGTTTCTAAATTAATGAATAGAATAAACCAACAGAGCGCAGGCGGGCAGATTAAGATGCTGACAATATGTAATAATCTGCTCAGAAACCAGAACCATTGTTATGCCCAATCTGATTTTGCACACAATACTTGTTTGTTTGACACACTTTACCACTTCCTTCATACATTTGATAAAAACCTCTGATTGATATTCAACAGACTTGCTGACGCACACAAGTTATCAATAATAATTCAATGTATTGTCAAAAGGCAAAAAAAAACATACTGATTACAAAAAAGTCCCGCATTTAGACTTGTTTAAGAGGCCTTTGCATGCAAGTCCTGAGTCTGTATGGCAGCGCTCTCTAAACCTAGCATTAGCCTCTTCTGTTGGGGTCACTCATGTTGATATCTGTGACCTTGTCGCTGTGAGCAACTCTGTTTAATTACGCTGATAAGCGCCCACAATACTAGTTCCTGCTGGGACCTGCGTGTCCAGTTTAAGAGCAGGAGCAGCTCCTCTGATACTTACTACTACGGTCCAGGTGTGTCTGGTGAGGAGCCATGTCCAAGCACATGGAGACGCTGAGGAAAAGCAAAGAGGACAAGGTGAGCAGGGACACCTGTGTGTGTGTGTGTGTGTGTGTGTGTGTGTGTGTGTGTGTGTGTGTGTGTGTGTGTGTGTGTGTGTGTGTGTGTGTGTGTGTGTGTGTGTGTGTGTGATGGACAGCGGTGTTGTGGACAGTGATGGTGAGCTGGAGATTGTGTCTAGGACCAGGAGGATTAAAGCAGCCCCCCCCCCCTCCCCATCAGGGGATTTCAACCAGGCTAACATGTCCGGGCCTCCGTATGCCTCTCGCTAATCTCCCCAGAGAGACGGACATTTACATATTGCCACAACAGTTAAGCGCTCCTACTCTTACTCAGGAATTAGAATCGGTCATATGACTGTAATCTAGTGATGAATCTACTGCTCCTGTCCTGAAGGGTTTTATAGATGAACATTCCTTCATCAGATCCACATTTGTTATGTTTTTTTTCGGCATATTGAACAGCTGTTATTACGCCGAGAAGTTTTCTATATCCGTTGGTCTCGGAGTGTAAATAAGTATCAAGTAGTGTTTAAGTTTCTATTGTATTGCACGAAAAAAAACATTTACTTGTGTGATGTATAGTTGAGATTATGATGTATGCTTAGTTTGTAGGTGAGGTTGTTTGACACTGAGGCTCACGGTTACTATTTAAACTGCCCTTGAGCAAGGGCGTCAAACCAGCACGTGCACTTGGCGCAGGCTAATCTCTGACTTTGTTTGTGTACTAGCTTCCGTAATTCATTTGACTTTCATCAAAGTGTGTGTGTGTGTGTGTGTGTGTGTGTGTGTGTGTGTGTGTGTGTGTGTGTGTGTGTGTGTGTGTGTGTGTGTGTGTGTGTGTGTGTGTGTGTGTGTGTGTGTGTGTGTCTGTGTGTACCATGACCCCTGGATCTCATGGCCACAGTGTTGCTCCTCTCCGTGGGTCTCTTTATGTAACACTCACTCTGCCGTCCTCCTTGTTGGTCCCTTCCTCTCGCTGCTATCATACTCTGAGTGTAAATGCCCGCAGTCCCCTTAGCCTTGCTGTTCACCAACCATCTGCTGAGCGCTCTCTGCCAGCCCCTGTTTACCAGAGCCAAGCGCCCCGCAGCCAACCCAAGCAGTCTGCCCTCCTCCCCCGACGGCCCTGGTTGTCAGACCCTAGGCTAGACCACCAGACCACTGGGCTAGACCACCAGACCACCAGGCTTGGATGGTCAAGACGGAGATACTGGCAGTGAATGTCAGAAGGAAAAGAGTCTCAGATGAACCTCCGATCCCTCCCCTCACTTCCCCTCGCTGGCCTTTCTCCACAACCGCTCTGTGTGTGAAGTCTCCCCCACTGTGTGTGTGTGTGTGTGTGTGTGTGTGTGTGTGTGTGTGTGTGTGTGTGTGTGTGTGTGTGTGTGTGTGTGTGTGTGTGTGTGTGTGTGTGTGTGTGTGTGTGTGTGTGTGTGTGTGTGTGTGTGTGTTTTCAGCCACAGACGTCCCTCTGTGCTTTGTGTAGTGCCCTTGTATGTTTAGATGGCGGTGGGGAAAGAGGTTTGCCAACTTTATAGACTGTGGCAACTCCCTGACGTGTGCGTGTGAGAAGGATGTGAAATGGATTTGTAGGTCTGTGTTAATGATGTGATGACAGCTTAGTAATTTCTTTGCTCATAGACGGTACCGTGTCCTACAGGGAGAGAGACAGTCCATGTGACTGATAAAGGGAGACTAGGTTGGAGATATCGTTCTCTTGAGTGATCAGCATTTGTCACTATGAATGCTGCATTAAACACTTAATTTGAGAATTCAATGTTCAATGTTTGGCCTCGCTTTGTGAATCACATGCCCAGACAAGACATGATGGCCTGAGTTTCAAAGTTAACCTGTTTTATTGACTTCCTGCTTCGTGTTAATAAATCTTTGCTCTGTGATGCATACGGGTGCCCTGCAGCCCATGTTGACATCACATGGTTTTGAATGTTGTTTATCGCTTGGCAAGGAGCAGCGTCCCCACAGTTAGAGGACGTGAGTGTGTGTGAGGACGTGAGTGTGTGTGAGGACGTTAGTGTGTGTGAGGATGTTAGTGTGTGTGAGGACGTGAGAGTGTGTGAGGACAAAAGGATGTATGTGTGTGTTAGGACCTGTGTGAGGAGGACCTGAGTGAGGACTGTGAACATGCAGTGTGAACCGTCCCCTCAACCCTTTGCTCATGGGCACTTACTGTATTTGCATACATTTGCATATTGGGCCATGCCGGGTTTACACTCCTCCTGTCGCAGGAACCCGGACATCAGGGAATTACCCAAGTTCAGTATTATTCTAATCGGGCCCAAGCTTCCATTCCTCTGGTTGTCATGACAACAGATTATTATGAAACACCAGTTAAGTGTACGTTACTGGAGTGAAGGATATTTATTTGTTTCTAAGTGTCTGGTGTTTTCCTGTGACCCTTGAACCCCTTGAACCCGAATTAACGTGTTTATTGAAGAGCTAACTTGTTCTTCTCTACTGGTGCTGATGGGACTGACTCAAGCATGAAGCTCAAGACTGGAGCCAAGAGTATGGCCAGAGGAGAAAAAGACAAAATTGTTTGATTCAACTCGGTGGTTGTTATGCTACACTATAATGAAAAGCCCAGCTCATTGGTGGATGTTGTTAGAGCAGAAGGAAACAGCCAGCTCATTGGTGGATGTTGTTAGAGCAGAAGGAAACAGCCAGCTCATTGGTGGATGTTGTTAGAGCAGAAGGAAACAGCCAGCTCATGGGTGGATGTTGTTAGAGCAGAAGGAAACAGCCAGCTCATTGGTGGATGTTGTTAGAGCAGAAGGAAACAGCCCAGCTTATTGGTTGATGTGCTATTTTGGAAACAAAAGGAAGTTTTTAGAATGTATATGATGCCGTTCAGTTGGACCTGTTTGGGATAAAATCGACTCGACTATGACTGGAATGTGCTGCCCACGCCTCGTCTCCTCCAGTAGGGAGGACAGGACACCCAAGAAAACTCCATTCATAGATGGCGTCATGCTGCATGATGACTCATGCACTTATATTTAGAAAGTCATGTAGCTGTAATTAGAAGCCTGGCTAGCCTCATTACCACCTGGTCTGTCTCTGTGTTGCTGACTCAGCGACTCCCCCAGTCAGCAGGAGACTCTTGGGCACGTTGTTGTTCTGTTGGCTGAGGCTGATAAAACTGACCCACGTGACCCAATGTACACTAACCGACCGCACACAGACACACTAAACAAAGGGATGTCCGTGTTCACGTTACAGACACGGCCTGCACAAACAATGGGCTCCCAAAAGAACGGTTCACAATATGCTGAGTGAACGCTCAGTGGCTGGAGTATTCCACAGGGAGAGTTTGGACCAGGAATCCTCCTTCCTGGGGCTGTTTGGTGAACCTGTTTCCTTTCTGTGTCCTCTGTTCTCCAGCTCAGCAGCATCAGCAAGGCCATCAACTCCACCGAGGCGCCAGTGAAGGAGAAACATGCTCGTCGTATCCTTTCTGTGGGAGACCACTGCTCCACTGCTTCCCCGTCTCCTCAGTGTTGCTCTCGTTTCCAACTTGGAGGCGGTGGTTGTGTGCTCATCCAGGGAATATCTTGATAGATTGATTGTTCAAACCCAAAGGCCTGGGCACAAACGGTAGTGGACACGCTGCCCCCATCGTCATGCATCCTTAACCCTTGGGCCAGGCATTATTCTGGGGACCCACCGGGAGAAGGGAGCCTACACCTTCTGGTCCTACGCCCTGGGCCTCCCGCTGGCCAGCAGCTCCATCCTCAGCTGGAAGTTCTGCCACGTGCTGCACAAGGTTCTACGAGACGGACACCAAAACGTAAGAACACCCTTAAGCCGCCCGTAGCATCTCCCCTTAACAGCACCGAGCTTCCCTTAACCTACCCCAGCATCTCCCCTAAGATGACTCCTTAGCTCCCGCTAAAGTTTCTCCTCAGCTAGCCCTAGTGTCTCCCCTTAGCTAGTCCTAAGCTGTGTTCGAAATCGTTCCCTATTCCCTCACTCACTATTCCCTATATAGTGTTTATGATATAGGGAACGAACAAACGAGAATTCGGACACTACGCTGAACATTTGTGAATGTCATTTGCGTCAGTAAATGCGCCCGCATTGCATTGTGGTATACGGGTAACATAACATGTAGAGAACATCGTATGTTCACACAAATTTTGGGTATTTTATAGTCCACTATATAGTGAATGAAATTAACCTCTGAGAATTCGAACAGCACTACAAAATGGCGAGTACCCTATATAGTGCACTATATCCGTGATAGGGAACGATTTTGAACACAGCTCTAGTGTCTTCCCTTAGCTAGCCCGAGTGTCTCTGCTTAGCTAGCCCTAGTGTCTCCCCTTAGCCGGCCCTAGTGTCTTCCCTTAGCTAGCCCTAGCATCTCCCCTTTTAGTGTGTCCACTAAAAGGGTTCTTGCGTGATTGCGTTACTGTGGTGCTCATAGCCGCACCATGCTGTCACAACATTTGTTCCTATTGGACATTTTGAGGCAGCAAATAGTTGTGTTCATCTTTTTGTATTACATTTAATAGGATTTTGTTTAACCCTTGCAGAGTCTACAGGACTGTATGAGGCACCACAGCAGTCTGATTGAGATCGGGCAGCTATGGGTGAGTTTGAACCGTATTGCTGAACAGCATCCCTGCTTAAAGGTGGGGTGAGGTTCCTTTATGTTGCTGCTGCTGAGACAAAGCTGATGCTAACGCCTGCTTGCTCACTACTGCTGTTTCCAGGGCAACCTCCACGACAAATACGGACAGCTGGTGGCTCTGTATTCCAAGATGTTGTGTACAAAGATGGAATTCCACGTGAAGGTACGAACAGGCCCTCGCCGTTGCTGCATGTGTATATTTTAAGGCTGAAGTTATTTTCTGGTGGTGGTCATGATGCATCATTAATGGTTTAGTTTAAGCATTATTTCATCGTTAGGTTCAGGTATTGGGATAGGGGTCGTTAAAGTACGCACATGGCCCTGTGATGGGGATTGCGGAGCCATCTCTTAGGATTCCTGGCATGATAATAATCTGGTCAGGGAAGAATTCTGGGGACAAAAACGCATCATGGGAAATCACCTCTGTAAAAAAACATCTGTAAGGTTGAAGCCCAAGCTACAGCAGTCATGTTGACTTCATCGAGTGCATACCAACTGCCAGGCCAAGGCCTATAATGACTGAACTAAGGCCCCGTCCACACGGGTGAAAAGGATCAGTTTTCCTTTGATGCGTTTCAGGAATATCTCCGTGAAGACGGACTTGTTGCGAAAACGCATCAAGCTGTAGAAACGCTGTAGTACATATTCAAGGCGACTGTGTGGCTCTGGTTCTCCACAAAAAAAAGTGGAGTGCTGGGCATCAAGCACATGCGAGCAAATTGTGCCTCATTGCTGAATACAGATTATATTCGAGCAGCACGTTTATTCTTTTGGAAACTTTGAAGAATAGACGAATACTGGGTAGCTTATTTACTTTGTGAAATAGCTGTTCAAGTCCACATATTGCTATAATCAGAGCAGAATATAAACGATACAAATATAGTATATGGTGTAAATCCATCAAATAACGTGTTAAAACGTCAACCCCTCTTTAGAATTTCATTCCCATTAATGTTAAAGGTCGCCATGTTTGATGTTGTGATATAAAGTCGGCTCTGAAATGATACCGGATTTTCCCACCTGTTGTTATTCTGAGTTTGACAACCGTTAAACTGGTCTGAGCTGGTTTCTTCCTCTATCTGAGTCGTCCTGAACGTCTGAAATGTGCTTTGACACAGCATCCCGAAATCCGAGCCAACCTGGAAGTCACAGATGAGGTCCTAGAGCGAGCTGCAGGGACAGACATCAATAATGTGTGAGTCTCTCCTCTTCCTCCGTCCTTCTCTGCTCCCTCTACATCAACCCTCTTCCTCCCTGTTAGTCATTATAACATCAATCAATACATTTTTGTTCTTTTTTGTGAATACCAATTTTGCCAGCATTGTGTGACATCATTGGAATATGAAAGGAATGGAATCCATCCTTCAATTGAAGTAAATGATTCAATGTGAAATGTTTATTTTACTTTTATTTTTCTATACTACTGATCCTGTCCCTTAGAATCGTTGGTAAGATCCCTTTCAAAACCATGACAAGAAGAGATGGCTGCGATTCCCCCTGATTTATTGTTTAAATCATTACACATTTTTTGGTTTAATCCAATTGCTATCATCCCAACACACACGTAACCCATCACTCTGACTCCACGCCCTGAGACTGAGGCTAAACGGCGAGCTGAACGCCGGTCGAGCTCCGTGCCGCCGCTGCTCCTCGGGCCCTGGGAACACGGCGGCCATTGTCCCTTTCCCCGCGGCGCAGTGGGACCGTCGCTAACAAGGGTATCACCTTCTCCTCCCTGCAGCTTCCAGCTCACCGTCGAGGTATTCGATTACATGGACACGGAGCTGAGGGTGGCTGAGACAGGTGAATGGAGCCTCCCTTACTGCCTTACCCGGCCCTCCACCGGTAACCCGAGGCCCCTGGGCCCAGGCCGGGGCCCCGGTCGGTACTCTCATGCGGAGCGTCGGGCGCCTTGCCGCTAAATCCCGGGGCAACGGCCTTCAGTCTATTGATGTTAGAACGGGTCTACAGGTTTATTTTAGCGTTGGGTTGGTGTTTGCCCCTCATGACCCAGACTCTTAACTCCCTTACTTTGCACCCTAGCGGGACATGCTAATTAGCAACTGAACTGCCCGTCGTTGGGAATTGCAAATGAGTCGTTCGAGGCGACAAGCGAAAGTAGCAACTAAACAAGCTCACGCGTGCCACGTTTACTTGCTTGCCAACAGTTATTTTTCCACCAGGGATGTCAATGTTTTGTCCATACTTCCTTTTTTTACAAAAAGGAAATAATTCCGCGACCCGACCCCGGATAAGCGGATGACGATGAGGAATGAGGAAATAATTCAAGTAATGAAGTTGATTTCCTAGGGTTTATCTTTGTGGTGTGGGTTTACCTCTGTCTCAGCGGATGTGGTCTTAACGTCTGAGATAAGTCCTCCGTAACCACCCTGCGTTCTATTGGAGGGGGAGGAAGTGAAGGCTCTCTTTTTAGACTTTCACACATTAAGTTGACTCATTCTTGTGGCACAGTAACTTATTGTCCGTACAACATGAAAGTAGATAATCTATTTTGATGTGGAGATGAGGAGCCTTCCTTACTGCTTACTTTCATTGCAGACCCCAAAGTTTACTATTCGAAACCTCAGTTTTAGAAGACATTCAGGTGATATAGATCGATTTTTAATAAAGTCACAATGCAAAAAAAACTAAACTTTTCAACTAGCTTAACGGTTTAACAAACCTGGACACTGTAGTCCACGCTGATCGATAATGGTTTAAATTATGTTATCAATAAAACCACATCCTATAACCAATATATTAAACAAATGCAAACAAAATGTGGCCATACATCTTTTTGTTTATAAGGATATTACTATCGACTATCCCTAAAACGCTCTTTCCCAGCTACACCCCGTTTGGCCCGCCCAGTTAGAGGACAGAACACAGTTTATGACTTCTTTGAATTCTGAAAGTCTCCTGAAATCTCAGATTCATGTTAGTAAGGTTTTTTGCTGTAATATTTTTGTTGATTATCCTGCCTGCGGTTTTCTCATGGCTCAGACTCGAGCCTGTGGCGTGGGTCAGACTCTAGCCTGCGGTTTGCCCGTGGGTCAGACTCTAGCCTGCGGCGACCGGTGTGCTTGTGGCTCACGGTCTCTGTTGTGTTTCCTGCGGCCCCCCCCAGTGCTGCGGCAGCTCAACACGTCCATCGCCATCTCCACGCTGACGGCGGGCCAGTGCCGCCTGTCTCCGCTCATCCAGGTGGTTCAGGACTGCAGCCACCTCTACCACTTCACCGTCAAGCTGCTGTTCAAGCTGCACTCCTGTGAGTCGCTGCCTTCCTGTCCGTGACCGGGTGTTTTCTTTCCTTTTGAGGGGCGAGGGGGTGAGGTGTTGTCATCAAAGGCAGGCCTCAGAGCCTGTTGGAGGCTGTAACCTGAGTCCATGGCGATGGTAGCTCTGAGAATGGAGAGGCTCGCCTGGCTCCTACTGGCAAATAGATGTTATTTGTGTTAATCGATTCATTAAATTATTAGACGGGTTTATCACATGCCTGCCCCAGACACAGATAGATTATTTTCTGTCACGGTCAAGTGATTTATTGATTGATATCCTGACTTAAAGACAATTTCATCAAATATTGCAGAAAATGCTTCTGAATGAAATTGCTAACGACAGCTTTACTGCGAGTGCAGCGTCTGTGGAGATTGTTTGAGTAGTGTGGCTGAGTCACCGCACTTCAAATGGGAGACAATAATCCAGAGTGTTGTCCCGTGTGACCTGTGTTCCCAGGCCTCCCAGCAGATACGCTACAGGGCCACAGGGATCGCTTCCACGACCAGTTCCACAGGTACGGCGCCCCCCCCGCCTGAGGGTACGGTCGACTGTTGGAGTCACCAGCAAAACACTGCTCCTGTTACTCTGATTATCATGTGGCAGGCAACTCCATCCTGTCGTCCCCCCCCCCCCCCTGCACACACCCTGCAGAGATTATATACTCCCCTAGCCACTGCCCCCCCCCCCCCCCCCCGCAGAGAGAGCTGAGAGAGCTGCTGACGTGTAGCTCCACACTAAACCACAAACACCACAGAAGAAGACGCAGCGTTGACCTCATACTGATGTTCTCACCTACTGACAACATTACTTGGCAAAACAAAGAAACTGAATCAACAAAAGAGGAAGCTTACTAAATGCCAGTAGGTAGTAACCCCACCCTTGTGTGTGTGTGTGTGTGTGTGTGTGTGTGTGTGTGTGTGTGTGTGTGTGTGTGTGTGTGTGTGTGTGTGTGTGTGTGTGTGTGTGTGTGTGTGTGTGTGTGTGTGTGTGTGTGTGTGTTGTGTTTATCTTCCCACAGTCTCAAGAATTTCTTCAACAAAGCGAGAGACATGCAGTACTTCAAAAGACTGATCCAGATTCCTAAGCTGCCTGACGTAAGGAGAGGAAGAGATCATACAATTCAAACAATTCAAACTAGTCATTAACAATTATTAGGATGCATGACTGGTAAAGATCAACATAGTCTCATTCATTTACTCCCACTATAACACCTTGTGGTCTGTGTAGCCTGCATAGCCTCCCCACAGCCCTCTTACTCACTTATTGTATGTTGTACATCCTTGCACTTAAAAATAGTACTTAGCATTGTGTAGCATCTTATCCTAGCTATCTTTGTTGCATACAGTGAACGGGTCAACCTAACAATTGTTAGTGCTTGGCACTTGGTTCTATGAACATCCTAACTGTACAGAGTGCGATATATAGTTCTTTCTTTCTTCTGACAAATGAACTTATTGTCTCTTTGGATAAAAGCGTCTGCTTGATGCCCTCTATGTAAATGTTAATGTTGTTAAAGTCCTCCCCGTTTGAGTCTGACGTGGACCACAACACAAGCCTCCTCCTCACGCTGTGCCGGTCCGTCCTCCGTTACAGTCCCCGCCCAACTTCCTGCACGCCGCCTCGCTGGCCAAGCACGTGAAGCCGGTGGTGGTGATCCCCGACGAGCCGCAGGACGACGAGCCCGAGGACGACGAGCCGGAGCCGCTGATCGAGGTCGGAGACGTCCCCACCGCCAGCAGCGCCCCCACACAGGTACCGGCCCACAATGCACTGCTCTACCCCCTCCCAGAGGGGCTGGGATCAGGGACCGGCCCACGCTGCACTGCTCTACCCCCCCCCCCCCACCCCCCCCCCAGAGGGGCTGGGATCAGGAAGAGTTGGCCAATCACGCGCCCACTGATCCTGCCCCTAGTGACATGATTGGTTGAAACAGAAGTCTCTTTTCAGAATGAACTATCAATGTCAAATCTGATTTGTGAGACTTAATATCTAATGACAGTATTCAGAATGTAAGGATATCTAGAATATTCTGATGTTATATTAGCGCCACAGGCAGTTGGAAAAGGTATGGGCTGCACCCCAAGTCACCATCGCTCCGTCTGTACTGGTACTGTCCTGGTACTGAGTCTGTGGAGCAGGGATCAGTGATCGGTTAAGGCCTTGTGTGATAAGAGGTTGTGACTGTTGGTTTCTGATTGGTTCCTACAGCCCTGAGGTGGGAATCAGTTCGCACACACACAACCAAAGGCACCCGTTAAAGAGAAAAAGCACATTGAGTTATGAGTTATTATTAGTTATTAGAATGCCGTTCTCTTCCTCAGCAGTTTGACATCTTTGACCAAACCTTCGGGGCTCCCAACGGGCGCTTTGATGACCGGTGAGTTGCTCCTTAATCGCTTCAGTAGACTTTGTTGTGTTGTTTTCTGTTGTGTTGTGTTCTGTTGTCCCGCCCCTAACTATGGGCCGTCTGGTTTCCATAGGGACCAGCAGATTGAAGGCCTCAAGCGAGATGTGGAGATGCTGCGGGCAGAGCTAGAGAGGGTGAAGGCTGAGGTAGGTGTGTGTGTGTGTGTGTGTGTCTCTCAACAACACCTCGCATAATGAGATCTGCACACGTGAAAATGGCCGCTTCTGTCTGCACTAAAGACTCTGATATTTTTGGTTGCCTGGTAACCACTTAGCCCTCTCCTTCACGCCCCGGCGACAGATTGAAGCCTGCGCTCTTTACCAAACACTGGAGCACCGCTCGGCCTGCGGCGAGCCTCCGCTCTGTGGTGCAGTGGGAGGGCTGGGGAGGCTTCAGTCAGAGCATTCTGGGTCCTTAGGGGGCGGCTGCTAATACTGGCCAGGCCATGTGGAATGTAGCGGGAGGCCTTCAAGCAGGAAGTGATGCGGGGAAACTCTGTGTGCCTCCGTGGGTTGGGCTTCAGGTGTGCAGACGTGTTTGACGTCCTCGCTCGACTGGCTTTGTCATTCCTCTCAGGTTCTAGCGCTGCTCAACCTACCGTGACTGTTATCAGTGCTAGCGGGACCAGGGCGTATGGGTAAACAAGATTCTGATTGGCTGGAGGGGTGTGATAACCGTACACCTCAGAGTGGAATATCACGTACATATCACGTATCCACATGCTTTCTAAATTCCACAACAATTTCCAGATCAATGGTACAGCCCCCCCCCCCCCAAAGTAGCCTGGAAATCCAGACCCACATCTAGAAAGCTGTAGGGTCCGGGCAACGAGTAATGAAAATGGCCCAACTCGAGGGGCGGCACCAAGCATGCATTTGAAAATATCACTGCACGCAATTGGATAACACTTCGACCAATCAGAAGAATACAAGGGGTGACGTATCCAGACCAGCAGAGCTAACCAATAGATAAGACTCTTGCCGTATCCGGTCGGTAAAACAGCAACGCTTTTGGCCTGCTTATATCAGATACACCGATGTGATTGGTTAATATTCTGGGCCAGGGGAATCGGGGAGTGAGTTTATTGCTCGTTCCCAGAGTGACTCGCTGAGCAAATTCAAATTGTGCTCTCGCGAGAACTCTGGATTTCCAGTGTACCCCCAAAGTACAATAGATCTCGGATAATCTATCACTGCTCGTCTAGTGCTAGATGATGCAAAGTATTCTTTTCATGTGTTTACCATCGCAATCTTTGACGTCCTTGCTGGACTGGCTCTGTCCTTCCTCTCCGATGCTGTCGTTGGTAATCACGTGGAAGTAAGTCATCCTGTCACACTGCTGAGGCTCGTCATTAACGCATCGGCCCTAATCAAGGCAGAGTCTTGTTTCATGTGACGGTGATATATTTTGTATCATCGTTTGCTGTTAATATTAAGTGTTCATCGTTTGCTGTTAATAATTGAGTATTGCTTCATACCAGCATACATGATACAGTAGGAAGATGAGGGATTCTCATTGTAGCTGACCTCTGTCCATCACGTCCTCCTCCCTTCCCCCTCCCTCCACCCTGACCCGCTCCAGGCCCAGCGCTACATCACGCAGCTCAAGTCCCAGATCAACAGCCTGGAGGCGGAGCTGGAGGAGCAGCGGGCGCAGAAGCAGCGCTCCCTGGTGGAGAACGAGCAGCTGCGCATGGAGCTGGAGGCCACGAGGCGCCGCAACGCCGAGCACGAGAGCGTGCAGGCCACCTTCAGCGAGGCCGACAGTGAGGACACCCCCCCCCCCACACACACACTCACACACACACACACACTCTCCTCCGCAATCGCTGTGTGTCACACAACGCCACGCAACGTCACGAACCACGATAACCTCTGCAGGGACGACACCCAACGCAGGCCTCGCTCCGTTGCGTTTCCGTTAAGTCATTTCTCAGAAGCTTGGAAAACATTCCATCTAAATTAAAGTTGCTGGAAAAGTGCTGGTGGTGCTCAACCTACATTGACTGCAACAGTGGTAGCAGGACCGGGGCCTGTGGGAAAACACGATTCTGATTGTCTGGAGGGGTGTGATAACCGTAGACCTCGGAGTGGATTATTCTTACATATCATATATCAAAGTTCCACAACAATTTCCACATCAATGGTACAGCCCACCAAAGTACATCTGATCATCTAGTGCTCATATGTTGTGTTTACCAGCGCCCTGGCACTTGATTCTTTATGTATGGTTCCAGTAAGATGATAACAAGCTTGTTATCAAAGCATGAGGTGAAGCATTGTTCTCCGTAGGGCCGGGAAGGTGACGGCAAACACGCTGACCAGGAACTGGTTTGAGTCACGCCTAACTTCTCACCCTTCCAGCCCTGGCAATGTTTGAATAATTCCATGCCAACGATCTTCCAGATTTCAATGCAAATTTTCAAATGGGTTGATGTGGTGCTAGGATGCAGGCTTCCATTGGTAGGCGTGGAGCTACTAAAATGCTGAAGTATTCTGCAGAAAATAAGACATTGTTTCAGCTGGCTGAGACCAAAGAAGTCTGTTGAAGAAAAATGTGTTTTATACTCTGTTATGCCAGTGTCAGTTTGGTCACAGAACCCTTAGTTAAGAACCGTATTGTTCTTAACTATGGGAGCGATCGTATCGGACTGTACTATACTTGGTGAAGGGAACGTATCGAACACTGTCTGACTAGTGGGACACAGTGTTTGCATTAAGGTAATCTGCAGTAATTTCCACAAGTGATTAAGTCTTTGAGGTGCAGATAGAAGGAAGACAAACTTGTTTTCAGCGTGAAGTAAGCTGACCGTCTGAGGCTTGCTCTCTTCCCTCTGCAGAGAGAGCCCAGGCCACTGAGCAGCGCTACAATAAGCTGAAGGACAAACACACTGAGTTGGTGTCCAGCCATGCTGAACTGCTCCGCAAGGTACTCACTCACTCACTCACTCACTCACTCACTCACTCACTGGCCCGCTGGCCCATTGGGTCGCTCACCCACTCAAACGTCTCCTCTAACCCGTCTCCCCTCCGCTGTTTACACGTGACTTCACCATGTGGGTCTCATCAGATCACAAACTCAGATCAGTGTTGGAGATGCAGAGACCTGTTCTGTCCGTCTGAACTGCTTGGGAGGTGGTGTGCGCTGCATTCAATCTAGATTGAATTTGTCTAGACAGAATGTGTTGTGGAAGTGTTGTGAGTCAGTCCTTAGCTCATATGTCACCCGTCATCAATCAAAGAAATGAGGGGCGGTGGATGAATAACTTCTTGACAGCAAAGTATTTGATTACATTTTAAAGCATGATCATGGGGAGATACAGGCAGTGATTTACCAAGTGTCTTCAATGAGCCAATGGGTGTAGTGATTCTTATAGTGAAACTTCCACATCGAGGGCAGTAACAACAGAGTGGGAGTGACCAGTGTGGAGAGTTAAGGGTTGGCCATGCTTGAAGTAAGCTATGGTGGGAGAGACCAAGTTAATAAGCAATACACTATGGGGGAGGTGGACACTTCTGCAAGGCTGCCAGACCACTAAAGGAATCTACATGTCAGTAGATTGCCGTGGCCTCAGTATCAGACTCAGTGGCTTCAGTGCAAATAAGATAAGATAAGCCTAGCATAAACAATAACTGCCACTACTACAATGAAGAACAATTCAAAAACACCATCAAGACTGAGCATAACATTTCAATCATTAATTTCAATAGCAAAAGCCTGTATGCCAACTTCCACAATATCAAGTATTACCTCTGACAATTCTCGCAGCCATTCAACATTATTGCAATTTCAGAAACTTGGATTAACAATGATAGGGGCATGGAGTTTGAACTTAAAGGTTACGAAATGATCTGTATAAACAGAAAAAACAAGAATGGAGGTGGTGTGGCTTTGTTTGTAGATAAAAATCTAATCTACAAGTATTAGAAAGCATGTCAACAGTGATAAATAATGTTTTAGAATGTGTTACAATTTAAATGTTAATGGAAAAAAATAAAAACATCATTGTGAGTTACAGAACTCCAGGCTCTAATATAGATTCATTCATTAACTGGGTTAAGGAAAAATATACAAACCATGTTTATCTGCGGAGACTACAACATTGATCTTCTGAACCCAAAGCACAGAATGACAGAAGAATTCATTAACACCTCATACAATTTCAGTCTGTACCCTCAAGTAACTAGACGCAGTAGAATCACATCACACTGTGCCACATTAATTGACAATATTCTCACAAACGTCCTAGATAACTACATAATAAGCAGATTATTAATAAATGACATCACTGACCATTTACCCATATTCATAGTCTATAACTGCAACTACGAGAAAACCTACCAAGCCAACAGACCACAATACACAAGTCAGGACAGAGGAGTCTATGACTACACTAGAAAACAATTTGATTGCATATGACTGGGAATCTATATATAATGTAAATGATCTGAATATAGCATATGATGAGTTTGTGAAATTGTTTAAACAGTTATATGATAAAAATTGTCCAGTTAGGGACGACAACAGAAAAAATAAACATAAAAATAAACTATGGATCTAAAAAAGATTACAAAATTCTTGCAAAAAGAACACTCTATATAGAGAATTTGTTAAACACAGAACTAAGGAAGCAGAAAATAAATATAAGAAATACAAAAATAAGTATTATGAGAATATGTAAAAAAGAATATTATAGTACAATATTAGAAAAGAATAAAAATAATATTAAAAGGTATGGACCATATTAAGTAGTGTGATTAGAGATACCCCGAGACATACCACTTACCCCCAGTATTTCAGCGAAAATGATAAGAATATAAATAAAATGGATGAGGTCGTTAATCAGTTTAATAATTATTTTGTAAACATTGGACCAACTTTAGCGGAAAAAATACCTATGACTGACACTTCACCTCATGATACATCTATCAAAAGAAACACCAGCTCAATGTGCCTCAATCCTGTTCTTGAGAAAGAAATTATAGATGTTGTAAACAAATGCAAAAACAAAACTTCCTTCGATTGTGATGACATTGACATAAAAACTGTTAAAAGGGTTAAAAGGGTAATTAAGGGTATCTCTAAACCATTAGCTCACATCTGTAACCTTCCGTCATTTCATACTGGACAATTTCCCAATAAAATGAAAACAGCCAAAGTCATACCGATGTACAAAACTGGCAATAAATACCACTTCACAAATTATAGGCCAATCCCTCTGCTCCCTCAATTCTCAAAAATTCTTGAAAAATTCTAGATAGATTATGCAAATTCATAGATAAATACAAATTACTCACCGACAGCCAATATGAATTCAGAACAAACCGGTAAACAGCACTAGCCTTAACTGAAGTCTAAGAAATCACTAACTCCACGGACAATAAGAAATTTGCGATCGGGACAGTTATAGACTTAAAAAAAGCATTTGATACAATAAATCACAATATATTATTACAAAACGAGTACAATATGGGATTCGGGGGGTAGTTTTGAATTGGGTGAAGAGCTATTTAGAGAGAAGGCAACAGTTTGTGATGATGGATGGATACAAGTCAGAATGCTTGGACATTGTGTGTGGCGTTCCGCAGGGTTCAGTACTGGGACCAATGTTATTCAACATGTATATAAATTATATTTGCAATGTATCAAAATCTTTGAAATGTATCCTTTTTTCAGATGACACAATCATACTGGTAAAATTATGATATTTTGAAACTGTAAAAAATCTGAAAACATCCAGGTACAGATAGAGAGCATAAACTTAGAAAGGGTATATGAAAAAAATTTCTAGGGGTAATTATTGATGACAGAATATAATACTCTGCAGCAGGAGATACGACTGAGCCTGTGGAAGTTGATGGGTGGCTACAGGTGGGCTGATCAGTAACATCACCTGTACTGTATGTCCCAATTGTAAGCATACTGTGTGCAACAGTACGTACTTTGTAAGGGTAGCTGCAGTGTGTATGACAAGTACAAAGAAAAAGTAAAGTAAAGTATGTCATTTGGTGTCTATCTTTTGTATATCATTTTATATTATCATTACCCTTAATATTTCCTGAACATGGGTGTAAAGCAAATGTCTGTGAAACATTCCTGTCCTTTGCAATTCTATTACTATTAATAATTCTCATCATTATCCAAGACAGCTGCATCCCAGCGGTCACTCATCTTCTGATATTGTGTGAACCATGAACATGGTTCAAAGTTGTACCCTGTACACCCCAGCTGATCAGGAGGGGATCTGGTCTGCTGCCCCGTGCCGGTCAGCAGGGGGTGTAAGGCAGTGTAAAGAGATGATATCTGGATGCAGAAAGGGCTCTAGAAGCTACATCTGTAAACAGACGGCGTGTCTCTATGTGACCATGGCTCCTGTGGTTGTTTCCCCATCAGAGCGCCGACACTGAGAGGATCCTGACCGCCAGCCACCAGACCCACGAGGACGTGGAGCGCACCAAGATGCAGATGGCGCTCGAGGTGGAGCGGCTCAAACGGGAGGCGGACATGACGGTCAGTGGTGCGGTCGCCCCCGGTTACCGAAGCCTTTGGTGGATGTTGACTTTCCCTCAGCATTCTCCTGCTTCAGCTCCTCTTTAACCTATCAATAGGCTTCACGTCAAACTCTGTGTCGGACTATTATAATGCTAGGTCAATGCTGTCTAAACTCATAATGCTATGGCTGAGGAGTTTAGAGATGTTGTGTTCTTGTGTCCCTTCTGTAGCTGGAGGAGCAGAAGTTTGAGATGGAGAAGCTGAGGAGGGAGCTGGTGGATAAGATGGCTGAAATGACGAAAATCAAGTCCACTCTGCAGAGCAACGAGAAGGTCTGAACCTCTTCTTGAACGTTAAGAATACCGTTTGTCATGTTTATAGAGTGAGGCTGAAATCCAGCCTGGAGACCATCCTCATGCCGTGAGCTCACATTCTTGCCTTGACAGACAAGCTCCTTCAGCCAATCAGGGTAGCCCCATGTGACACCATCCCAGTGTGTTGCTCAGTGGATACATGGGATAAACACGTTACTGTTACAGTAATGTAATCCGATTAAATCAGATCCGTGGGATCATCTCCATCACCAGAGGAGCAAGTTGATGAGAACTTTTGCTTTAGCGACGGGAAAACGTATTTTCCACTGAGAAACTCTGCTAGTACAAACACTCAGTTTGATATTTTGATAATTAGTTATTAAGTCTCTTTCTGCAATTACTGCATTTATGGCTGTGTTTACTCTAATTTTGTTAACGTTACTGCTTCTTGTTGCTTAGGGAGACGCAACTAGCGGTTGAAAATCCAGAAACACCATAGATTTTATTTTTTTAATTGATCAAATATTTATGATTTATATTTCCATGATCACTAATTGATAGTCAGGATTTCCTCCTCTCTGTGGATGTACTAAACATCCTAACTATGACGTATGTCATCAAGTCTCAACATTCACAAATCCACTGGGCTTCCATTGAGCTTCCACTGGGCCTCTATTGAGCTTCCACTGAGCCTCTATTGAGCGTCCACTGGGCCTCTATTGAGCTTCCACTGGGCTTCCAGAGATTCGTTCCCACTGCCCTCCTGACGCCCTGATATTTCCCCAGGTGGGCGTGGAGCTGAGCAGCTCCATGACGGCCCTGCAGGCGGAGAAGGAGCGTCTGATGCGCTCGGTGAGCGAGAAGGAGGCGGAGCTGTCGTCGCTGCGGCAGTCTGCGCTGGCCGAGCAGTCCTCCCTGCAGGTGGAGCGGGAGAAGAGCAGCCGGGACCTGGGGAACCTCCAGAGCATGCTGCAGGAGAAGGTCAGTCAGCTGGCCTCGCTGGGAAGAGCCCTGCCAAACCTGGCCTGTGGAGGGTCCAACCTAGCTTAGCCTAGCCTAGTGGAGAGTCCAACCTAGCCTAGCCTAGTGGAGAGTCCAACCTAGCCTAGCCTGGTGGAGAGTCCATCCTAGCTTAGCCTAGCCTGGTGGACGGACCCAACTAGCTTAGCCTAGCCTGGTGGAGAGTCCAACCTAGCCTAGCCTAGCCTGGTGGAGGGTCCAACCTAGCCTAGCCTAGCATGGTGGAGTGTCCAACCTAGCTTAGCCTAGCCTAGCCTGGTGGAGAGTCCAACCTAGCTCAGCCCAGCCTGGGCTAAAGGTGTGGTTTGTGTTGCAGGCCGGTCGCGAGGAGCAGCTGAAGCAGAAGCTCCTGGAGGAGCAGTTCTCTCTGCTCCAGGGGACGGTCAGCGAGGCAGAGAACATCATCCAGGACGCGGTGGCCAAGCTGGACGACCCGCTGCACGTCCGCTGCACCAGCTCCCCAGGTGGGTTCTGAGTGTGATTTGAAATAAGATATGAAGGTAAAGCAACCAGTAGGCTTTTATCTAGCTATGAAGATGATGATCAAGCCAAACGTTCTACCATGTACTCCTGTCCCCCCCCCCCCCTCCCCCGTGCTCTGTAGTGCAGAGGGTGAACACAGAGCGCTTACTTTGAGGAAAGGAGAGGGGAGCAGCTTCACGCAGAGATCTTTGGGCTGACAGCCGTTGTGAAGGTTATTAGATGTGGTTGACCGTGTATCACAGCTGGTCAGACGATTATTAGAAAATGGCCACCACCCTATTACCGATGATCATGAGTCAGTAGCCACTTTCACACATCAACGCTGTAAGGTTGCCAGATTAAGTTACCAATAAAGGAATCCCTGCAGGTTGAAAGTCTGCCAGTCTGTCCAAATCACCCTTTTTTTTAAATCCTTGGGTTAAACAAGCTGTTTCACTCCTTGATCCACTAAGCTGCCTAATCGGCCTTACAGAAAGCTTTACGATGAACAGTGGTGTATATTTCCCTCCAGCATGAGCTCACAGTGAAAAGCCAGCCTAGAATTAACTCCACTCCTTGATAACTTTGATTGCCTCCCACAGTTCTGAAACGGCTTACATGAGTGCGTCATTTCTGCATCGTATGCACATATGGTTGCGCCGGAACTTTACTTGTAATGTTATGCCTTACGCAGGGAAATTGGCGGAAATTTTCCAGAATTTCGATACCAACTGCCGTTCACATATGAACCCTGACAATGTAACAGCCTACATTTGAGAACGGGACGTGTGTATTTTACGCTAAAAATCTGAGGTAGAGCTAGCATCCCTCAGGGGCTGTCCTACAGCCTTTTGTTACAGCCAAGAAATAAAAATGCAAAGCAACCATACATCATGAACCTAAACTTACAAAGATGTTGGCCGTTTCCTATTCTTGCCTTGACATTTTCCAGGGAGCTCCACTAAATAAACCAGGTGCTCACAGCGGAAACACGAGGAACTCGGCAAAACGAAAGACGTTTTTTTTTCGCATTGATCACTTGTCATTCATCAATTGTAGAATAGCTGTTAGAAAGTCTTCCGTGTAACCGTTCCCCTCTCCCGCCCCCCGTCTGCTCCTGTGTGGTCAGATTACCTGGTGAGCCGGGCCGAGGCCACACTGGCCTCCATCGACCAGGTGAAGACGGGCCACGCCCACTTTGTGAAGGACATGGCAGGTGAGTCAGCGTCTCTCACTCAGCTTTAAGATGCATCACTCTTCATTAAAAGTTAGCATGAGTCAGCTCCTCCCACTCTGCTTTCACACAACATACATCACTCTTAATTTCATCAGTGGTTTAAAGGTGAAATTAAATACAACGGCCATCACAAAAAAGAGTCTCAAAGTGATTTCTTAAATTAGCTTGCTTTACGAGCAGCCAAGAAAAAGTATCCATTTCATAATGAACCATAAACCTAGTATTTCAATTTCTGAATCCTAATGCGGCACAATATTGGTATTTTTACTTGATAAATGACCAAAGCAAATATTTGATTTATCAAAATGAGATTGGATAAATGTTTTTGATTGAATTAACCTGATGCAGCTAAAGGCCCGATTCTCTAGTCCGCCTTCCCTCTCTCCAGCACCCTGTCCTCCCTGCCCACTCCATGAAGGCACAGAAGCACACACAAATATATTCCTAATTAATACATGCATAGAAAAGTATATAGAATAAAAATAAATATGTCTGGTTAATGAAACTGATATCAGATAACTAAACTCAGCCCCCCCTGTGTGTTGATCCTGGTGTCCTCCTCCCCATCCAGACGCCGGGGCCCTGGTGCGGGCCCTCACCCAGTTCTCCCACCTCGCCGCCGACACCATCGTCAACGGCAGCGCCACCGCGCACACCGCGCCCGTCGACCACGCCGACCGTAAGAACCCACCAACCAGCACGCAGCATGCAGCACGCTGCTCCCATTGACCCCGGGGTTAGGGGCCCTAGAGCGGGGGGCCCCTACACTACACACCACTGTGTAGGATGGGGCTAGGGGCCATAGAGCGGGGCCCCTACACTACACACCACTGTGTAGGATGGGGCTAGGGGCCGTAGAGCGGGGCCCCTACACTACACACCACTGTGTAGGATAGGTTAGGGACCGTAGAGCGGGGCCCCTACACTACACACCACTGTGTAGGATAGGGCTAGGGGCCGTAGAGAGGGGCCCCTACACTACACACCACTGTGTAGGATGGGGCTAGGGGCCGTAGAGCGGGGCCCCTACACTACACACCACTGTGTAGGATAGGTTAGGGACCGTAGAGCGGGGCCCCTACACTACACACCACTGTGTAGGATAGGTTAGGGACCGTAGAGCGGGGCCCCTACACTAGTAAGCTTCTTAATAGGAACGAAACAAATTGATTTGCGTCTGATTGTGATAATAGTTGCATAATAAGTCATATGTTCCATAATAAGAAAATGAAAAAACACCTTCATGATCAAATAATCTATTTGTATTAATTTAGTCCATTAATTGAGTATGGTTGACTTTAAGTATTGATATCACAGTATCACAGTTTCACATTCAAATCACACCAGTCAGCTGTGAGCCCCATGTGGTGGTGTACCCCCATCATCAGCCCCCCCTAAAGCCTCGGACTGGTGATGGCAGCTCCTCCTCTCCCTCCCCCCCCCCCACCCCTCCCCTCCCCACCCAGGGCTGACGGAGAACTGCCGCAGCTGCGCCGTGCAGAGCCTGGCGTACCTGAAGGAGCTGAAGGAGCAGGCCAGCGTCCGGAGGGCCGACCCGGCCGCCGTCCGCCTCATCGTGCAGAAGATCCTCAACCTGGGACAGGTGAGACCCGGGTCCACCTGCAGACCCCCGGACCCGAACCTCGGCGCTCACATGGAAATGAACTGAACTCAAGTTGTTCCCTTTTTTAGATATTTAAAGATATTTAAGGCATTTGATGTCTAGTATGTAATAATATAGTTGTTATATCATAGAAATAACATTTAGAACCAGCTGCACGTTCACACACATAATGTGGGTCCCAACAAGTCACGGAATGTCATGTCATGAGTGGATGTGACGTTGCCCGCGGTTACCGTGTCCAGGAGCTGCGGCCCAAGGGCTCTGACGTGCGGCAGGACGAGCTGGGAGACATGGTGGACAAGGAGATGGCGGCGACGCAGGCGGCCATCGAGGAGGCGGTCCGCCGCATCGACGTGAGCTCCGCCCCTCGCCGTCTGGCCCTCTGTAGCACAGCGCTAACGTAGTAGATGTAGATATTTATTACATTTTTGGAGAAAGGATTAGGTTGATTCGCCAAGACCCCAGGTTAATTACTGACATTGTCCAGATGCAAAACGTTATGTCATTATGTTCCATAAGAGTGTTAAGAAGCTCCCATAGCCGTCTTGTTTTGGAAAAACCCAGCTAAGCACACACAAGCTGTCGTGGCTAGGTAGCTTTCTCCCAGGAAAAGCTTATCTACTGATTTACATTCTGACAGAGACAATTAACACAGAGGTCAATAATTAACCTGGAGTCTCAACTAACCGGCCAAAACCTTTTTAAAGGAAAACTTAAAATGATAGAATCAATTGATTGGGTATGGATTCCGATAGTATTTAGAAAATACTCAACAACCCGTCTTAAAATAGTTTGTTATTTGTCCAATACGCTGATTCTGATTGGTTCTCGTATGCTGTCTGCTTACAGGAAATGATGAATCAGGCACGAAAGGACACATCAGGGGTGAAGCTGGAGGTCAATGAAAGGTGGGTTTCTATCAGGATCTTCTCACCCAGATGTTTTTAAATGGGTGAGTGGGGCCTGGCTGAGAGGGCAGATGAAACCATCTGGAGATGAACTGGAGGGTAGGAGGTTTGATCTTTGGCCCGGCCAGGCTAAAAGTGTTTGTCAGAAAAACACTTGAGCTCAAACTGCTCCCAACGAGTGTTGTTTTCTTGGATGGTGTTCATGTGTGAAGAGCTCCTGATGGTCCTATAGAACAAACCCTCTGGCGTCAGCTTAGCCAATCTGAGCCAATCATTAAAACATGACCGGTGTTGAGTAACCGGTGTTTCTGTGTCATTTACTTTAGATTTTTGCATAAATCATGGCCAGTTTCCATTTTTGTTAACCTCTGTGATGAATATTTCTCTTACAGAATCCTCTTCAGTTGCACAGACCTGATGAAGGTAGGCCACAGCCTTTATCAAAGCTTTATTGAATTATTTTAGTAACAGATCATCTGTGGTTTAATGCTGTGGTTTTTAATGTGATGCCTTTCTGGTTCTTCAGGCCATCCGCATGCTGGTGCTGGCCTCCACAGACCTGCAGAAGGAGATTGCGGAGGGGGGGAGGGTAAGCCGGCTCTGTGTATGAAGATGAGGTTCATGAGTGTCGTTGTCCCTGACATCATGTCAGGATCCATCTCTGTTCTTTGATCCCCAAAACCAGGGGTTTGTTTTCTGCTACTTCCCCACACAGGGAAGACTTTAAGTTATTGTATCGTAAAAAAGGAACATTTAAAGGGAGTTAGTCTGTCTGTGCATGAACAACGCCCAGGCCTACTTCAAAGGAGAGATATCTCCAGTAAACAAAGCAGTGTTGATTTAGCCAATAGTTTTGTGCCTCTGGAGTTTCCCCTCATGTCTGGCGGGACGGGCGGATCCGGAAAGCACCTATTATGGCCGACTAATGAGGGGTCTGTGGGTGGTCTGCCGTTCCACCGCAGCCCCCTGATGCTGACGGCTTGACTGTTGTGTTGACCTCGGCCCTGTCACTGTGTCTCTGAAGGGAGCCGCCACCCTTAAGGAGTTCTACGCCAGGAACTCCCGCTGGACCGAGGGCCTGATCTCGGCCTCCAAGGCAGTGGGCTGGGGCGCCACGCAGATGGTGTAAGTGACCTGCATCATTTAAATTGACATTCACATTTTGGGCATTTGGCAGACACCTTTATCCAAAGTGTCTTCCAATAAGTACATTTGTCAGGAGAAGGAGAAACAATATATCACTGCTATGCAGAGTCTTGAGTCTCTTGCGGAAGCTGGTGAGCGACTCTGCGGTCCTGACATCGGCAGGGAGCTCGTTCCACCATCACACGCTGTACAATGCTGCACCCGTTGCTGGATAAAGTCACCGTGAATAACATGACTCTAGACACATGGTTTGGTCGTGGACATTGAATACACATTACCGACAGAAGTCGCACCTTTTGAATGATTTGTTACAAGACTTATGTAGAGAGAAGTTATCTTGCTCAAGTTCTGTGCCTGCCAGACCAGCAGCTAGCTGACATCAGGATGCTATGTGTGTAACTGTATGGCAACTCACGTAATCAGAGTTTACTTTGGAGAAGTTTGGTTTGGACGTTTGAAAACATTCACCTCCAAAATACAACAAAGAGACCTGGCAGGGACCAGGCCTCCATGACTTGCAGGTTCCCCACTGACAGTGACGCATCTCCTCCCCTCGCAGAGAGTCTGCTGACAAGGTGGTTCTGCATACGGGGAAGTACGAGGAGCTGATCGTCTGCTCCCACGAGATCGCTGCCAGCACGGCGCAGCTGGTGGCCGCCTCCAAGGTAGGCCCCCCTCGCCCCTCATGACCTCCAAGGTAGGCCCCCCTCGCCCCTCATGACCTCCAAGGTAGGCCCCCCCTCCCTCATGACCTCCAAGGTAGGCCCCCCCGCCCCTCGTTACCTCCAAGGTAGGCCCCCTCATGACTGCGCAAGCTTTAGGAACACATCGTAGCGTACGGTCGACTAACCTTGGAGTTGGCAATCGTCACCCGTGAGAATGGATGATTGGTGACTCAAACGCTTGCGTTACATTCTCATAAAACATCCATGCTTATTATAAAAATTAAAGACGCAAACAGTGCCACAGTTACTGACTGGGGTGAATTTATTGAGGATTGAGTGTGAAGGTTGGCAGGAATCTTAATACTGGTGGGAGGAGAGGCCTCAAGAGAGCACCAATCTTAAAACTTTATTAACACATGCAGAACTGCCACTTGAAACATGAAACTAATACACAGCATCCTAGCACTGCTTCAAACACACACATATCTTTGGTAGCACATGCACAGCTTTAGTACAACTTCATTAATTCAGGACCTTGCATTGCTTCAACTATCTTCAACTTTATCAACACACAGTGGCTCCTTGAAACACATAGCATTTTAACCAATACACAATTCCTTGTTAAAACAACCGTTTTTATAAAAAACAACGGGAGGGCTCCTACCGCCTTAAAGGGGTAGTTCAGGATTTTGGACATCGGGTCTGATTTCCAAGTGAGCCAGTGTGTTATTTATCATTGGAGACCGTTTTCAACACTTTTCATTCAGTCCTTCTAGTTGCAGAAATCGCTGGTGCTAGGCTAGTGCAAGTCGAGGCGAACTGCTAGCCTGCCAATAAAAACTGTTTTACCCACTCCCGAGGCAAACCAATTATAATGCCTGACTATCGATGTAAATGTCTGTGTTGATAGAATAGTGTTAGAAATAAACTTACCCTTGCATCGCATTGCATTTAGTTTATAATCCCTGTAGTTGGAAGCAAGCTACGGCAGGGGCGGACTGATATTACCTGGAGTGCGCTTCTCTGTTTATCTTCTGCTGTAGTGAATTGTTTGCTACACCGGAGCAAAGTGAAATTCCGCCACTGCTGAGAAAGTAGTCCCCCAAAATGTAATGTGATCATTGCGATACAAGGATAGTTTTATTTCTAATATTATTCTATCAACACAGACATTTACATCGATAGTCGGGCATTATAATTGGTTTGCATCGGGTGTACTTTGGAGTGGGTAAAACAGTTTTTATTGGCAGGCTAGCAGTGCCCCTCGACTTGCGCTAGCCTAGCACCAGCGATTTCTGCAACTAGAAGGACTGAATGAAAAGTGTTGAAAACGGTCTCCAATGATAAATAACACACTGGCTCACTTGGAAATGAATCCTGAACTACCCCTTTAAGAACCACCTTGAGCCACTGTAAATGAGGCCCTCGGGGGCCACACAGAACAGTGTTTTTATAAACACAGCGCCCACATTGCCATTCATTCCACCATCCAGTGCGCCTCTGCTGATGCACAAAGGGTGTTTTTGAAGCGTGTGATTGCTCACAGTGCCCACCTCCCTCCCGTCCTAACCCCCCGCCCCCTCGTCCCGCCAGGTGAAGGCGGACCGCAACAGCACGAGGCTGACGGTGCTGCAGCAGGCGTCCCGCACCGTCAACGAGATGGCGGCCAACGTGGTGGCGTCCACCCGGACGGGGCTGGAGAACCTGGAGGACAAGGGTGGGTGGGCCAGGGGGAGGGCGGGGTGTGTGTGTTTAGGTGTTGGGTGTGGGTGTGTATGTTGTGTGTGTGTGTATGTTGTGTGTGTGTGTGTGTGGGGGTGGGTTGTGTGTGGATGTCTTGAGTTGTGTCTCCTGCACAAAGTACTTGTCCCCAAAACAAGTCTGTCTGTTTTACGTGTCAACCATTTTTCCGTGCAGACACCATGGACTTCTCCGGAATGTCGCTCATCAAGTTGAAGAAGGAGGAAATGGAGTCGCAGGCAAGTTGTGGTCAACGTGTGGAACGTAGTCATCCGTCCACTCAGAACTACAGAGCTGCTCTGAATAAGCCAGTAGACCACAATAGGGCACAGTTTATAACAAACGGATTAGATGTGTTCTAGATCTCACAGCGACAGGAGTGTAGGCCGTGCTTCATGTTATACCCGACCTGTCCCCCCCCCCCCCAGGTGAAGGTCCTGGAGCTGGAGTCCCAGCTGGAGAATGAGCGCCTCCGGCTGGGCGAGCTGAGGAAGAAACATTATGGGATAGCGGGCGCGGCCCTGGTCTCCGAGGGCAACGGCGTGTCGTCCTCGGCCTCCTCCTCCCCGTCCCACGGCGGCCCGTCCTCCCCCGGGCTGCAGCAGAAGCCCAGCGTCATGAAGAAACCAACGCTGGCCCAGAAGCCCAGCCTCCCGCCCAAGAGCATGGTAGGACCTGCCTGATGGACATTTACATCGAGGGCATTAAGCAGACGCTTTTATCCAAGACTTACAATAGGTCCAGTTGTCAGAAGAATGCGACGCAACAATATATCGCTGTCGGTACAGTATCATTGTATACCTGAAGCTGCACCTCAAGCTACTAGAGACTTCTCATAGGACAGCACGCACAGTGCAGGTTCAAGTCATGTGTTACTAGTTTGGATTTCTATACCGGTAACTACATTCAAATGTCATCTTGTCCAATGGTGATTTAATTGACCTTTCCCTTTCTGTTGCAGTTCAAGTGATCAAGAGCACAGAAGAAGAACTGGACTTTGATGGTCGGACCGCTGAGTGTCTGAGCTTCAGCCAGAGATCGTTAGCACAGGGTCCCTTTTTACAGCTTTTTTAAATCTCTCTCTATATATATATAAATATATCTCCACACACACACACACACGAGTAATTAATATTATTTTCGCCAAACTGATCATTTGGATCCCAGATGCATATATCCCTGTGTATTTAGTATTTTGATTGTATTTGAAAACATGTTCATACAGCACCACCACTTCCACTGCTGTTAGTTTGTTCTTAGAGTGTATCGCACAGGGCACAAGGGAAGGAACCATGTGTTCTCAGGGTGTAGGGCACAGGGTACAAGGGAAGGAACCATGTGTTCTCAGTGTGTAGGGCACAGGGCACAAGGGAAGGAACCATGTGTTATCAGGGTGTAGGGCACAGGGTACAAGGGAAGGAACCATGTGTTCTCAGTGTGTAGGGCACAGGGAACAATGAAGGAACCATGTGTTCTCAGTGTGTAGGGCACAGGGCACAAGGGAATGCACCGTGTGTTCTTGGTGTTTAGGGCACAACGAACAGTGGAAGGATCCATTTGTTCCTGTATCATGCTGATTTGTTTCATCAATTTTAAACCACTGTACAGGTTGTCTCCGAACAGACGACTGTTTATAGAACGCTTTTAGATGAATGTGCCCCTAGTGGCTGCAGAGCCTACTGCACTGTGTGGGAGTGTGTTTATCCTTCTTCACCCGTTTGTTTTCTGGTGGCTGAGAGGTGCTGGTGCACGTGGTGCAGGATGAGCACGACGACATGCCTCCCGTCTGTTTTCTACACTGCTTCTTTCATGTTCTGCTGGGTGGTGGTGGAGCAACATAACGTCTGCTCCGTCAGGGTCAGAGACCGCCTACTTCAGCTGCTCTAGCCACGCCCCCTGGTGACTGGTTCTTAATTGATGGTCTAGGGAGTCCATTGGGGGGGGGGGGGGGTGGGTGGGTGGGTGTGGGTGTGTGTGTGTGTGTGTGTGTGTGTGTGTGTGTGTGTGTGTGTGTGTGTGTGTGTGTGTGTGTGTGTGTGTGTCTAGTTCACCCTTCCTCCTCTGAGTTTTGCGTCTTTGGGTCTTTGAAAGGGTCTTTGAAACGCATCTATTCTGTTCTGTCCTTCCTCTGTATGTAATGTCTTTATACACTCAGATCTATTAATATATTTTAGTAAAGATAAAGGTGGTTTCCATTGTAAGAATTGTAAATGTGCTGAATAAACCATGACTGTTTATGATTAAGTACAGTATGTCTCTGGAGTTTATTGTTATGAATAAGTGCTTGCTGTCAAGTCACATAACAAAGAATTAATTCAACTGAATATCTAAACAGCCTCTGAAATAATGAGTTTGTTTTTAATTATCACAAATTGCATAAATGCATTAGAAAGAGGTATAGCATTTGACAATTAATAATCAATTCATTATTAATGTATTGATGATACAACAGCAAGTTGCTGGATTAAACTTGTTAGAAACCTAGTTATACATTTATTTTAATATATTTGGTAAATGCATTCTACAAATTGTACACAACTTAACCTAGATATGTTTTAGTGTTCTTTCTGTGAACTCGGGGTCCGTGGGGTTCACTGGAGGGTTGACCTCGACCTGCCCAGGGTCCAACTGTCACTGTTCCAGGATCGCTCTCCTAGGACCGCGCTCCTAGGACCCACGTTTTTGTTTGTTTGTTCTTTAGCAGGTTAGATGGTTGAGTTTCGGTATTAGGTAGAAGATGGTTTAGTTTAGGTGTTAAAGATAGTAAAGTTGAGTTATTAGAGATGGTTAAGTTTAGGGTTTGGGTCGTTAGGGTATGTCTTTTTAGATACGGTTAAGTTTAGTTAGGGTTTTGTTTCCTCACGTTTTCATGAATTATTCTTTGGTAACTCATGAGATTCATTCGCCATCCCAGCAAACAGCAACTCAAGTCAAAGTCAAAGTCAAAACGTCACGTCACGAGGGTCCTAGGACTGCTGTCCTGGAACTGCAGCCTCCCTGTTGCAGGAACGTTGCGTGGCTCGAGCAACAACAACTTGACATGCGCACTTGAGTCGGGTTCTGGCCAGCAGCCTGCGCCCTGGAGCGCATATCAACCGCTTTAAAGTCTGGACTCAGTGGACCGCGGTTACCTTGCGTGTTTAAACTTTAGTTGTATAGGTAACACACGTCTAAACTGACGGGAGGAGTATGTTCTTCCGGAGAGGGAGGGTTTGAAGAACGCAAAATGGATATGGAAAACTTTGGATCTGCGTTAGATAAGAAGGCGTCGGAGATGACGGTGGTGGACGTGTACGACATCGCAGCTGTCGTGGGTCAAGAGTTCGAGTGGATGATCGACCAGTACGGGTGTGAAGCTCTGCTGCGGTTGATGCCTAAGGTGGTCCGGGTCCTGGAGCTGTTGGAGGTGCTGGTGTCCCGCAGCGCCGTCAGCCCGGAGGCGGAGGAGCTGCGGCAAGAGCGGGACAGGCTGAGGCGGGAGAGGGACGGCCGGCAGGACCAGGAGAGGAGGCGCCAGCAGGTTGGTGACCCAGAGATCCCCAGAGACTCCCGGTGACCACATACAGCGGTGGTACTGGAGACCCCTACATACATGATACACCCCTATACAGCGGGGGTACTGGCCTTTCAGCCTGTATATTATATATACATATATATATTGTTTATTATATATATATATATATATATATATATATATATTGTTTCTTTCTTCTGACAAATGTACTTATTGTAAGTTGCTTTGGATAAAAGTGTCTTAAAAAAAAGAAAAGTGTATCCTAGCCTACCAAAACTCAAACTTCTATATTATGTTGTATATTATTGGTGATATTATGAAATGACAGTTCTAGAACCCACTAGATACCCACGTTAATGTGAAAAATTCCAATACAAGTGTGCAGAGATTTTTTGTGACATTGTCTTTTCATTTGCCAAATTCATTCGTCAGGAGCTTGAGTTGGTGGAGGATGTGTGGAGAGGTGAGATCCAGGACATGAGGACTCAGATCTCTCACCTGCAGTCGGAGAACAACCGGCTTCGGGCCAGCCTGTCAATCAAAGACGAGCCAAGCACTGAGCAAGAGAAAAACGAAGAGGGTATGCTGCAAATCAGGTTGCATCCCTTACGATGCCTTACAATGTCATTCATGGGGCATTGAATGCACGTTAGTCAGATTAACATTGAGGGAGGCATGTTCCAACTGTACAGAATCAAAGTCATTTAAAGTAGGAAGGCCTGTAACAAATCACAGCTCTGCTCTCTTCAAGTGTTCTCCAAGTTATATAAGTACATTTGACTGTGTACATTACCTGTAAAATTATTGAATAAGAGGGTTACAACATCCAAAACATATTTAATAGGTACCCTAAAAACATGTAATACTGTATACTGTATACTGTATACTGTCTCATTCGCCTTTCTCCTGTGTTACTAAGTGGCACAGCTCTGCTAATATATACGCACTGGGGTGTGGTAACACGATATCAAAGTCATCAGACACCTCCTCCCCACTCTGCACATCTCAAAGGCTCTCTGGTGAAAAAGAATGCAAGGCTAAGCAGTGTTAGAGGAAAAGTTAAAGGTGTAGTTCTGCATTGTAAACACGCTGCTCCGGCAAGCTTTAGCTGGAGTCTTGCTCACAACATTATGGGTGACCTGGACTCCAGTGCTTTGGTGCTGCTCACCAGGTTATGGACTGAGCAGTCCCAGTACGATCCTAGCCTCATCAGGAATCATTGGCTGTCAGAACAGATTAAAGATGCAATTAAAAATCAACCCCACAACCTCACTCAAAGGGACTGGCCATCAAATGTTCTGGGCTTAATATATAAAGTTGACATGGTATGCAAATGTATGTATGGTACATGGATGGTTGTAATATGACATTAATAATGCAGTATTGATGGAAGTAGTAATCACAGAGTGATGTACTGTTCTGTGTTGGTTCACTTCAGTCCATAAAAGCTGTGGTTTTCTTCATCGATGTCCTGCTCAGTCATGCAGACACAGACTTAGATTGTGCCAATGCTGTGGAACTGTGTGGACAGAACATTAGCTATTGTGTTGGGAGAGAGGAAGAGGGAGAGAGGGGAGAGAGGAGAGAGAGGGGGAGGGAGAGAGGTTCATGCTGGCAAGAGGGCTGTAAATCTATTTTTTACCTAGACAGAAATACAGCTCATATGTGCTCTTCACTTTTGCTGCAGTTATTTTTACTTTCAAGGACAAAAACAGACGGCCAAACAACCGATTTTAATTTCATTTAAGTTAGTCTACTGCGATGTTTAAACAGCGAGCCATGCATTGTTCTATGGGTCTTTGTACTGCAACAAGGGGCCGGCAATGTCCACCAGTCAGCATGACACTACGTAATGTGAGCAAAAAATAGTTAAATAAGAGGAAAGAATCTGCTTGAATTCACGACATTGAACTACTGTATATGTTCATTTATATTGTGACAGCCAAAATGGTTTATTGATTGGAGGGTCTGTAATCAGACTCCTTTATTGTAATGTTTCGATAATAGACCTTCATCAGACTGATTGCTTTATATTTATATTCTGATCATTTTATGGATATTTATATTTTCATAGTCTATTGTTATGTGTTGATACATGATCATGATGTGGTGATACATGATTATGATATGGTGATACATGATTGTGATATGGTGATACATGATTCGGGTGATGATGCCCAGTAGATATGCATCAGTACCCTTATGTTCCGGGCATCATGAACGTGTCTTCTGCGTACCCCCTAGGGAGGTCAGAGAGGGAGCAGCAGTGGACCAATAAGATGACAGATATGGTGAACAAACAGAGACACGAACTCTGTGCTAAAGACCACAAGCTGTCGAAGAAGAACGAAGACGTGGAGGCGGTGAGCATTGCCATTGAACCTCATGAACCCACAACTCTGTTCACATCAAACTCTTATTTTGTCTGATGGAGAAGCATGGGTACTTTCTGAGTGCAGACTAGATAATCTATCTATCTATCTCTATCTATTCCACTTCATCTTCATTCAGCACAATTGTCTTAATCTCCCTACCGATCAGAGTGCAAACGATAAGCTCCTACCCAGACCAACTAAGAACACTGGAAAACAGAAGTAAAACCCAGTGTAAGTAATCCCCAACCTGCTCCATCTGAACCCCGTCTCCCCCCCCCCCCCCTGGCCTGGTCCAGCTCCAGGCCCAGCAGCTGAGGCTGATGCGGATGAACCAGGATCTGCGCCGCAGGCTGGCCACGGTGGAGGGCCAGGGCAAGGCGGGCGTGCAGCAGAGGGTGGAGCTGGAGGCTCTGGCCCAGGCCAGGCTGCAGGAGCTGAGCTCGCTGCAGCAGGAGCTGTCCGGCCTGAGGGCCGAGCGCCGTGGCGTAGGTGGGCCAGAGAGGAGAGCGAGGGCGGAGGTCTCTCCGGCCGAGATACCGCTCGTCTCCACTCAGATCGCCGTAAGCAGCAACAAGGTGATTTAGTTTAGTTTGTTGGTTGAATTGTCAGGGACAATTCAACAGAAGGCCTTAGTCTCAGTGAGGGGAATTATTTGTACCGGGTTATAGCGTCACACTCGTGTCCATCTAGTCCAGGACAGGTACGGATATTGTTTAATATAGGTGACAATACAACATATGATGAATCACATTATAGTATTTACATCAGCCACAATGAAAAATAGTTAATCCATGTCCTAATTACACACACACCGGCAGGTAGACTAGCCCGGCTGTCAAGGGGTCTTCTAATGAGGATTCCTATAGTAAACAAATCAACGCAGGCGGGTGGTAAGCGCTGATGCCTCACAGCCCTACAGATGGTCCTTGATGGAACTGTTTGGAGCCACACCCCTTGTGATTCACCAAATCCCTTGATAACACTGAGAACTGCTGGCGCTGTTGTCGTTATTACCCGAATACATCAACACCCTGTTGTGCCTGTCTCCTGCCTTCCTATCACTGCCCACACGTGTTCATACATCTCTAGTTTTCTTATTGTGGAGAGAGTGGAGGCAAACAATACCCCCCCCCCCCCCATATTAAGCATGACCATTAGAACCTCTTGTATTATATTATATTATATTAATATTGTGTGTGTGTGTGTGTGTGTGTGTGTGCATATGTTTGGTGTGCGTATGTGTGTGTGCGTGTGTCCAGGTTGTGGAGGCGCCACCTGACCCCATCAGGCAGACCTCACTGTGGGTGGAATGCGGAGGAGATTCTGGACTCCTGGCCGGTGTGTTCCAGTCTGAGCCACTGTGTCCGGTCTACACCTCCTCGTCAGACACAAGTCCCCCGGGGGAGGTGGAGGAGGAAGAGCAGCAGGAGAAGGAGGAGGAGGACGCGGACGCGGCTGCCTGCTTGGTTGGTAACGTCTGTTTAAATGAGGCAATAGAGGGCCTCACTACGGCTGATGTTTGTTGGAATATTTGTTCAAAGGTCTGTCGCAGGTCAGGATCATTGACCTAGTGTTGTTGCTGATCCTGACCTTAACCCCTAACCACACGGTGTAGTTACATGCTGTAGCTGATGATCTAAACATATTATGCACACCCCATATTATTACATTAGCTAGCTGTATTTGGCACCTGCCGGCATTAATATAATTTACCTGTATGCTGCTCTTTAAAGAGGAGATCTGGTCCAGGATCCATAACTCTACTCTGTGAACCTCTACTTCACTCTTCATCAGAAATAGGTTGTTTGAGGGTTCTGTTTCTCTTTAAAACCAGGCGGCGTCTGGGGGGGACGAGGTCTCCCACGGCTCGGGGGACGAGTCAGACACACGCTTCACGCTGCAGGAGCTTCGGGACGTCCTGCAGGAGAGGAACGAGCTGAAGGCTCAGGTCTTCGTGCTGGAGGAGGAGCTAGCATACTACAAGAGGTCAGAAAACACCTGTAAACCAAACAACACTAATCCTGATGTTAGATGTTGTGGCGGCCCTGGGTGTAAACAGGGCAGATGTTATGAGTGGTTTCTGACTGTATCAGAGCAGCTCTCTGAGCAGAAACATGAACCTTCTCTACATTCCCTCAGTGAGGAGTCTGAGGATGAGGAGCGGTTCTTCGCTGATCCAGATCCAGATCCACCATGTTCTTCCCCGGTGGCTCAACCAGACTCTGGGATCAGGCGCCTGTGAGTGAACTCTACCCGGTCACCTCACACAGAAAACACCAGTCAAATGTCATAACTGTTCAGAAATACTTCATACACCACAAATGGGCCTAATACGCCACAAACGTACAGAGTACACCACAGTCATATCCTACAGAATAGACCACTGCAAAATATACCAGATTCTCCACAAATCTCCCCAATACACCACAGTGAAATGTACTTCATTCACCACAGTGAAATGTACTTAATACACCAGAGTCAAATGTACCCAGTAAACCACAGTCAAATTAACCCAATACATGTACATTCATATATATCATTCATGTACTCATCGTGTTCAAACCACAAATGACAGACCGGCACTACAGTCCAACGTGCCTAATACAATACTGTAAGATAGGAATGTGTTTGTGTGAGAATGATCAGGCACATTTCATAATTTGCATTCAAAAATGCATTCATAAAACGAATATATAACTAACATAAACTATATATATTACATTCTTAATTTTAATGTTTGATTGATGTGTACAATATAATATATGGTATATATTTGATCTATTATATGAATAGATCAAATAATAAAGAATAAAATATAGCTAGATAAAATACAAGTTCAATTAATAGTCATTTCTCTTCTGTTTGTCAACATTTCTCTGAAAGGATTTTTTCCAGTTGCCGGTTCTCATGCTGAGTCTAGTTTTTTCCGGTTCTTGTGTTTTCTGGCCTGAACAGGATTTTCACGGCCATCATGCCGATGGTGGCAGCCGGTTTGATCCAGGACGACCCAACCCTGCTGCCCATCAGGAGGCTGTGGTCCCTCGTATGACCCAACAACACCTTCCAAACCGTCTCATTTAAATCTCAACGTCCTGTGGAAATAGCTCTATACACCAACCGCATAATGTCAATGTGTTGGGCAGCAAGGGCCATCAGATGGAAAATGAACTGATGTATTTACACTAGGAAATATATTTTTTAGTTAGTGCAAGATATGTGTAAAGAATAGAACAGAATAAAAAAATAAGGTCTCCCCACCCTCTGTCCTGCTGGAATGTTCTTAAGAACACTGGCTGGCTGGAGGTTTAAGGCCGAGGGAACACAGCTCATGACAACCAACCAACTGTTGACGTTAGTGTGGAAGAAATACCTGAAATAATTGGTCAAACGTAGGTCATCGGTAATGTAACATTTTTAGAATGTTTAGAAAATGTATTAGGATTCAGAAGATGTTTCAGATAAGGCTGGGTGGTAAATTAACAGAGTACTTTTGTTTGGGTGTATATGTCATCATGGAGTTTAAAAATATATATTTTAAAATATAGCCCTATAGAATTCAGAATTTGAAATATTGGAATGGCCGAATCCACAAAATATATACAGTATATATATAAATATGACTTGTAGACCTATTGGTGTTATGCATTTAACATCTGTATACTTGTGAATATGTACATTTATAAATTATGTATTAAATATATATATTTTTGGTATTTGGCAGTGGTTCACAGAACTCTACCGAATCCTTTCCTATGCTGCCATCTCAAATGAAAGCTAATTCCACTGACATCAGACCAATAGGCAGAGTGTGGTGAAACGATTCTGTGGTTGGAGAATAAATAAACCATGACTGTATCCATAATTATATTTTATGCTTAAAACAAATGGGGAAAATCGTAATCGTCTAGAAAAAGTGTTGAAGAGTCAGTGAGCCACTGCTTAAGATGTAATTCAACACTGATTTAAAGAGTCAGTGAGCCACTGTTTCAGATGTAATTCAACATTGTGATTTAAAGAGTCAGTGAGCCACTGTTTCTGATGTAATTCAACCGATTTAAAGATTCAATGAGCCACTGATTAAAAATAAAATAAAAAAAAGGGTTCTAGGAAGGAGGGGGGCGTGGTAACGCCATGATTACGACCCAAGCCAACTTTATACTTTTTTTTTTGTACCGTCGTTCTAACTGTTATGAACGTTATGATAAGCGATGTTGAGTATGAAATACGCCCCACACGCCGTAGCGTTATGCTTTTGGTGTCCAGGACAAATTGCCACGTTTAAAACGAATAAAACATGTGGTTTTCGGTTCAACGGCTCTTTGGAAGGTAAATTGACACTTCCCATCACGTGCTCCGCCTCACCTGACTCCTCGCCCGTCGCGCTCGGCTTCCCCGGTTGCCATGGCGACTCTGCCGTCCTCCTGACTCACACAGCCCGCCCATTGGCTCCCGCCGAGGACAGCAATCCAGAAGTGACCGAAGGAAGAATCGACAGCAAAGTAAGTTTGCGTGTGTTTAAAGTTCCCTAACTATCGGATGCGGTCGCAGGAAGGCCCCCGCTGAGACATGGAGCTGGGGGAGGACGCCTCGCCCGCCTCGGCCTTCGAGAAGGACGCGTTCCAGCTCACCGTGGAGGACGTGTACGACATCTCCTACGTGATCGGTCGAGATTTACTCAAGATCAGCCGCTCAGGTGAGGAAGTGTCGGACCTGCAGTTCCGGATCGTCCGCGTTCTGGAGCTGTTCGAGACGGTGGTGAAGCAGTACAACCTGTCGGTGGAGGAGCTGAGGTTGGAGAGGGACAACCTGAAGACCGAGCTGGACCGCATCCTAAGGGAGAGCTGCACGCAGAACGGCGCGGTGCGTCTGACTCGGGGCTGGGCGTCACGCACCGTCTCTCTACTATATGTTCCTCTGGGTGTATTGATCCTTTTCCATTGCCTGTTGGGATGACGTGTGGTCGTCGTGTTCTAATTGTAGCCGGCAGTGGGACCCGATCAGTTGGTGATCGACCTGAAGGACCCCAACAGACCCCGGTTCACCATGCAGGAGCTGAAGGAAGTGCTCCAAGAGCGGAACCAGCTGAAGGCCCAGCTGATGGTGGCTCAGGAAGAGCTTCAGATGTACAAGAGGTGAGAGAGCTCTGCACAAACATCTTTTACAATTCACTCACTACTTCACCAGAATAAAGTCAACAAACTGACCACTGGTAATTAATCAGGCAAAAATATTTCACAGCTGACCATTTATATATTGAGATTGCCTATATATTTATACAAAATATAGGCTATACGTCTTAGAAACAAGAGTTAAATTGACCCCACAGTAGCACCGCAGCTGACCTTGTAATTGACTTGTATTCCTCACTCTGTTAAACAATGCAGACACTGAGACAATGTGTCACACATTCCACAGGTTCATTAATGTTGTCATCAACATGTTGTCATCAACATGTTGTCAACATTGCTCATCCAACTTTTGTAATTCCGATGACTTGATGGAGCTTAAGTTAATCACACAGGTTTTAGCCGTATTTATAATATACATATTGTTTATTATTTCCATCTTATATCATCCCTCTGTTGGAAAAGGAGTATTGAATGCTAAGACTCCACATCCAGTGACTTCCCATCCTAGAACCAGCACAGGCCTGTGATTAGGTTATTAGTGACCTTTCAGTCAATCAGTTCTCTGGTCCATCCCAGTGGCAGGCTACCAACGGAGCCAGGTATGGTTGAGATAGACCTGGACTCTCCCCCGGCCACCGACAACGGCATGACCGTATGCGAGGACGTCATAGAGGAGCCGAAAGATGAGAGAACAGCAATCTCAAAACTGTGAGTAATGTTTACTTCAGGAAAAGAAATTCAGTAACCGTAACATTTCACAGTCACACTGGTGTTCTTTGCTAAATATAGCTAAACATAGTACTTAACCAGTAACACTGGTGTTCTTTGCTAAATATAGCTAAACATAGTACTTAACCAGTAACATTGGTGTTCTTTGCTAAATATAGCTAAACATAGTACTTAACCAGTAACACTGGTGTTCTTTGCTAAATATATAGTTTTTTGAGAAATATGGTAGAGGAAACGTTTTTTTTTTTTAAGTGTCCAGTCCCAACTCTCCCATGATTCCCAGGGATGTTGTCGTCTGAGTGTCGTCTGAATGTGAGCGGACAGAAGGGCAGGACGTTTGTCAGATAGAGCGAGAATACATCATGTGGGAGGGAGCTAGATTCCTCAACAGCCAGTCTATTGCCTCATAATGATTTACTTGTGACCTGTTCGTGTTTTTGCTGATGCTATGGATGTTTGTGTGTAGTCCAATGAAGGAAGGGATAATGGAATCTTCTTAAACCAGCGGAGACTGAGACTTATCTCCAGCTCCCATATCGTCTGCGACTTCAGCATAGTCAATGTAGCTAATGTCTGGTGCCTTCATATTACATAGAGAATACATGAACAAAACACTCAGCATTATGTGAACTATTCCCTTGACTAATTTTGTAATGTTCTTTTTCTAGGTTTTCATTCAAGAGAAAATGAGGATTACTTCTTACAATAGCAGGACCAAGTTATTTACACACAAGCCCACCAGGATTTTTACACATATTTTTGCAATTTTTTATGCAACATTTTTTTTAAAGTTTTTTTGTAATCCATAGGATGCAATAGCATGTGATGCATAATACGTTTTTTAAAGGTGCAGTATGTAGAATTGAATGTAATCAAGTACAATAGACTTGGCAGAAATGTAATATTCATAAGAATGTTTTAATTAGATGATAAAAGGGGGACTGTTAAATGCCACAGAATCCTACACATTGAATCTTTAACAAGTGAAGGAGAATAACGCAGGGGATTGTTTCTGATGATGTCCAGTGACAAAGTAGTGACAAAGTGACAAAGTGTTACCCTGAAAGTATTGACATAATCTCATTCTGTCTCAGTACTATACTGCTTAGTATTCCGTGAAGAACTTTCTGAAGTATTCAGTCCTAGATATATTTAGATGACCGTGTCAATAGTTAAGCAATTAATTTTTCAGCAGTGGAAAGACAGCACATCAATAGTCCAGTGTCCTGGTTGAGACCAGACTATGGGATTATGTATAGTTTTCGGTGCTGTGGAGCTTAAATGCAAATGTCTTATATCAAGGAGGTATCCACAGCATTAGGAACATTATGTACAAAAACACTTGGAATAAAGTGATTTACACAATTTCTAGAGACGAATATGCTTTTTGGCATTTAGTTATGCTGTTGTGCTGCAAAGTAGAAATTTGACTTGCTGGATTTGCAGTTTCAAAGATTCAGTGAGAAGTTAACGCCATTAATCTCAGGGGAGAATTTGCTTTGAGCTGGTCATACAAATGCACTTGGATGGAGGTATGCAACCATTTGAAAACACCCAGCAAAGTCATGGGAGTTTTAACTCCACTCATTTTAATGCCTGCATGTTTGATGGGCCAACATCTGCTCATAGCAGTTAGTGACAATTGAGGACTTTCAGAACTGGCCAAGTATTAGGATTCCAAGTTAAATGCACATTCCCTCAATCTCATTTCAGAATAAGCTAAATATAAGTTATATCATAATTAAAAGAATGCAACAATTGAGATGAGATTTATTTCTCAATTTACAATATGGCTTTAGCCATAGCAGTGAAACAGAATGGTAAATACAAAGAACTTCTACAGGGTATACAAATACTTCTCAGAAGAAATCGTATCCCTCACTCTTAAACCATCATCATTTTACGACAGTGGGTGAAGAGAAATTAAAAGATAAAATCATGAAAACAATACAGCCGCAGTATAATCATTCATGGAAAGCTCATGTCTAAACATTTCTAAAATCAGCAAGTTACACTTCATTTTAAAAAAGGAGCAATTTTAGAACTATGCTCGGTCATATTATCCTCTTCAAAACAGTGTTATCCATTAAATATGTGAGGGGGTGGGGTGGATGCCAACAGCCTAGTATTTGAGCCAGGGATGAGCACTAAGAGAGGCTTTGCTGCGATCCCCATAGTCATATAGCAGCTCTTCTTCTGCGTCGACGTCCCTGGCAGCCACCAATATGAGATGGGGTTTTCCATCAATGTCGTGAAGCCTGGTCTGGCAATTACCAGCTTTACTGTGGTTGATCAATCTGCCCAGGCGGGTAGTTTCCCTTGTTGCGTCCACACTAAAATAAAAAAGCGTTGTATACATCCATAGAGCTACTATTATTAGAAGCATGCCAAGTGTCGACCCAAATTAAGTTCCTCAGATATGAACATTGTACCATTTGTCCTTTGTTTGGAATTAGATGCTAATTCAATGTGGCTTTGTCAAAGAAAAATGCCTTTTAAAAGACAAATAATCAGTGGAAAATACAAAATTGCCATGTTCCACTCACCAGTAGGTTTTGCTGTGGTACTGGAAGTAGTACATGTAACAGCCGGTGGCCGGGTCCAGAGCATATTCAGCCTCCCTTTTCTTAGCCCGTTCGATATCCAGCAGGTCTCCGTTGTACTCCACCACAAACTCTCCTTTTGTGAAGCCCCTGGTTGCAAACACTCCCCTTCCTTTGGCATCTATGTGTCGCACCTATTCAATGGAGAACACGTCTGCAATTAATATTGAAGGCGTAAAATTTGGTCCAAACTTGAAGTGGTTAATTCAACTCAATTGACAGTGATTTAATACTACTACTTATTAACAAAAGTAGTAATCTCAGGGGAATCTTTCCTCCGCTTTGAATATCCAGGTTTTCTAATACTGTCCTTCAATATACTAGAATGGGTATAGGGTCCCATCCAATTCTCTATTTATTTATGTTTACATTCTCGCAGCTTTTTTTTATTTTAAGCAAGATAAGGAGCAGGAAGATGAAACAATTCACAAATAAAACTCAATTCAAATACTTCATAAACAGTTACCTGCAATCCTTCTTCCACACCGTTCTTGATAAGGTCGATGATGTGTTTCTGTTCTTCATCCTTATGAGTTTTTGGGAGAAAAATAAGCCTTTGGTAAGATGTCCCACTTATTCTTATATTCTGATTCAGTCATGCATAAGAACCTCATTTTTACATTTAGAGGATTTTTGCTTACGCTTTTATCCAAAGCAACTCACAACCATTCATTTTCACACCGATGACAACCACGTAGGGCAACAGCCAGCTCAGCAGGAGCAGTCAGGGTGAGGCGTCTTGCTCATGGACACCTTGACACTCAGCTAGGAGAAGATCGAACTAGCAACCTTCCGGTTACCAGTCAAACCACTCTACCTCCTGAGCTACTGCCGCCCTTCCTCGTCCTCCAACTCCACATGAACCTTTCAATACTCGAGTACCAAGATGAAAATGGTGTCTTATTTGCTCCAAGTAACACATCAACTTTCATACCAACCTTCAACTCAGCTTTAGTTTTCCTTGAACTCCTTCTAATTGGATAGTAATCTGTGACTTTTCTGTTTTGGGAAATCTTATTCTCTGTTCTAGAAAATAACAAGGGGGAAAGAAACAAGACATAAACAACCATGCAAGTCAGGGTTACGTATGTGGAATCATTTGGATACATTCTGTTTCTAAACATACTTTTTCACCCTGGCTTTGTGACCACCACCTTTCTGGGTTTTGGTTCCATTAGCCTGGTTTTGTGGTGCAGGCCCAGTCTGTGAAATGTGTTCTTTGTCCTGTGGTTTTTCTGTGTTGGTTTGTTCTCGGGACTCTGAGAGGAGCAGACAGGCCCTGGCTGACTTCTGTAGTTCGTTGGACTTCAGAACCTCGCTCTGTATTTCAGTAGCTCGGTCTAAAATTGCAAAGCATAAAACATTAGACTATGGACCAATCCTTCCAGTTACCCACTAGCTATGAAACCACTGTCACAACAAATGTCAGTTAATACAGATTTTTCGTGTCACAGACAACAAGTCCACCTTGCTGACCCGCCAAATGGCTGAACAGTATTAGTTACAGGTGAGATAAGGCAAGAAAAACCAAAAAGGAAACCAAAATGAGCACTTGTGATAGAATGTAAAAATGTTATCAACCACTCAATAAATCCCTTACCTTTCTTTGGCTTTGCTGCATCAGTGTGAGGTTTTTCCAAGCCATTTCCTTCCTGGAATACACAGCTGGAGTTTTCACTCAGAGGGGATCGGGGTTTGCTCGGACTCCACAGGCTATGGAGTGTGGACTGGGCTTTACATGAGCTGTCCTGCAACAGCATCATTCATGTTTGCATTATTGGACAGATTAACAACCTTGGTTCATTAGTTCTGAATGGATCTGCTGTGTGCTATTAATACAAGTTATTGAATTATAGAAAGCCAGATTACATACAGCATTACAAAAAGTATAACTATAAAATGTCAAATGTAGTTTATTCGACTGCTTCAGTAATGTCGGAGGGGTTTGCAATTACCACCCCTACTGGGAAGCTGACTTTACTGCCCTGGATAATTGATGTGTAGCATCATTGTGTGAGAAAGTGTTGTAAAAGGTAAAGCCAAGTAGGAACCTGTTATCTATGTTGTGTTATCTAACATTTCAGTACAATATTTATATTGTAATGTTCAACAACATGTGACCCAAACAACTTACCCTGTTCATCTCTGGTTTGTTCTCCTTGGTCTCCTTGAGGGCTTCTCGTTGTTGAATGGGGTCCACGGGCTTACTGGTGGTCGTCAGAACATGCTTCTTCCCTAAAGAATACAGGCAAACACATTGGTAACTGAAGATACTTGATAATAACGCCGTGAAACCAACCACCAAACAGTCTTTGTTGTTAACACTAGCTCCATAACGATATATCATCGACATTTGGTTACAACATACACCAGCTGGATACCTTTGGCCATCTCAAGGCTCCAGACCAGCCGAGGAGGTCGAGGTCTGCTGAGGGTTTGGCGGTCGAAGGCTGAAATGTGCAATATTGTCTAATTAGAGGACAGCATCAGAACGCTGCTCGACTCAACAACAGAGCATGTGATGGATTTAAAAAAACGTACCTCGATGCTGATTGGCTATTTCTACAGCCAGGATAGACAGAGCGAGGGAGGGTCCGCCCCCTTGGTTCCGGCAGGGCCCGCCCCCTTACTTCCGGAACAACCGTCTAAAAACGTTCGAACTTGAAGCATCGAACGTTTCTCGAATACACATTGAGTAAAATATCGTTGTCCCTTTCTTTTTTTTCTAACTTGATTTAAATAGTATTCAAAGTTTATCATCATCGGAATGGGTAATTGTCGTTAACTATTTTTGCTATAACGATACTTACACATGATCTCTCACACAATTTATCCGTTAGAGATAAACGAATTCAGTTCGTCAGTTGATATTGGACACACGGTTTGTGTTCATGTTGTGTGTGGAGTTAAAAAAAAGTCATTGGGATTTAGCTCAGTTTCTTGCAAAAATCTATTTTTCTATATGGTCATTAAATAGGCCTACAACGCGAAGGGCATGGAAGACCGCTTGGGGAAGTGTATGTTTATTGTATGAGCATCTTCTTCAGGTTCTGGTGTCTAACCCAAAAATATAGTCGAAAAATGTTATATTTCTTAAATGTATCCATATTGAGAACAGAAAATGTCGGGTTCCTTTTTCAAATCATAACAATGACATTCTTATCAAGTTTTGCCAATCATTGTTATCCACCAATCTTAATGTCATTATTTACACTCAAACATTGAAAGACATCATGCATATAGCCTACAACACTGAATATTACAATCATCTGTCACTTCATAGTTTTCAAGTCCGCTGCAAGGGCTTCTTTGAACATTCTCTTTTTCTCTAGATTGTCATTGGCGTTTTTCCTCTTCTCTTGTTTCCTCTGCATGGACTCCATCTTCTTCTTGATGATTTCACTGTCTTCTCCTTTACAGGCAATATCCACTTTTCCTCTCAGGATCTCTCGAGCACGTTTTCGGTTTGTTTCCACCGATCTCGTTTGATGACACTGGGGAAATAAGAGGAGGATAATGGTGACAATGGGCCCAGGAAGGCTTAGTGGTGTTCATTCTCAATACCAGAGACCAATGCACAGAAGATCGTGACTTATACCTTCACTACAATCCCAGTGGGGATGTGCTTGAGCACCACACAGTTGCTGGTTTTATTCGTAGCCTGGCCGCCCGGTCCCGACCCTCGAACAAATTGTTCTTCGAGTTCGTCCTCGTTCAGGACAGGAAGATCTATGAGGTCCTTTTTCCCAGCTGCTAAAACCCACGCAGGTCCTGCAGCAGGAGCGACCCTCAGCAGGGGAGCACTGGTTAGAGATCTCCCCCACGGGATCCGCCTGGACGCGGAGTACACGGAACTGATCAGCGGCAGCACCGAGCCCATAGCAGCCGGTCAGATCCTCCTCACGCTAAACATGAAGTGGAAACATAACATTGACAACACGTGAAGAGAACGGGGTCCTCACGTCGGTCAGGTCAAACGAAAACATCAACGACGTAAACAGGATATCAGGACGACTTCCTACTAGGCAGCCAATCAGGAGGCAGGATGTCGGTGTTTTTTATATGAACGCCTGGTTAAATGCTGTAAGGAAAGGCTGTAAGGAAACACGGAGCATTAAGGTGTGTAGAAGGGAGTTCAACTTTTACACTTTTTGGGTAATTTGTTAAGTAACATTTGCAATTATTAGCCTACCTATGTACATATACATAAAGTCAACTGGGAAAGTTAATCTTTGAGACAGCGAGAGTGAACAACAGACCAGGTATTGAGTTGAAGTCAGTGAACCAGGGGAGTTCTATGATGTAATCTGGACGCGCAGTCAATCGACATGCAAATTCCTAAAAAAAATAAATTCTTGACTTGACATAGCTATGACTAAAGCAGGTGTTATAGATTAGACATTATGCAAGGCTTCCAAATATATAGTCAATAACCGGGCGCCGTGCGGTGACAGGATACAAACTTTGTGTTTTATCTCCCAGACACTGCATGCCATCAAAGACGCGTTATTCTAAAAGCCTCCGCACGGGGGCGCTACTGCGTGTTATCCTAAAGCCTCCGCACGGGGGCGCTACTGCGTGTTATTCTAAAGCCTCCGCACGGGGGCGCTACTGCGTGTTATTCTAACGTCTCCGCACGGGGGCGCTACTGCATGTTATTCTTAAAGCCTCCGCACGGGGGTGCTACTGCGTGTTATTATACCTAAAGCCTCCGTACGGGGGCGCTCCTGCGTGTTATTCCTAAAGCCTCCGCACGATGGTGCTACTGCGTGCTGTCTGCGGAAGTGCGTCGCCGCTCGGATGCATCGCGACGGTTCGGCCGACAGGAGGCGTTTCAAACCGTGTGACACGGCGGCTGATCCTGGGTCTGCTGCGGACGGTGGAGCAGCGGTTAAAGGCGTAGTGTAGACTGAGGATGGCTGCTCGTCATCCATGTTCCTGCTGTACTTTGGTTTCTAGGAAGTGGAAGGAGCTCCTCGGCTGAGATTTCTCCTCCCAGACGACCACGGCGGTCCGACCGGGAAAAGCGTGGATACCAAGGACGTTTAGTGGGTCGCGTTAGCCTCTCCCCGACCGAGCGTTTCAGCGTGTGGTCTTCAGCGCTCCGATGCCCCGGGCCGTCTGAAGAACCAGAACCCTGGTCTGACCCAGAACCCTGGTCTGACCCAGCGCATCTCCGCTGTCGAGATGTTTCTGCACCCAGCGCCCTGATTTGAAACGTGCTCCTCCTCCCATGTCGCGGGCGTTACAGGGCAGCGACGTGTCGGACATCAACACACTCAGGTTCCACTGATGCCAACGGGATCGGTGGCCGCTTTTTGGTTGACCTAACGTCCCGGTGTTCAGGAACCCGTCTGGTGTACTACGAGGAGGACAGCGTGCCTGTGAACTGGATGTCCCGGGTCCCGCGTGGACCGTGGACCGGACCGGCTGACCAGGTATGTGCGGACCAGTCTGTGATAACCATGCTGGGATTGTTGCTAGGTAACTAAACGGTGGACCTGGTGTAAAGATGGAGTGTTTACTCCAGCTCTGTTTCTGCTCTGCTCAGTGACGTGAAGTCGATCATCTGAACGCTGAACGACGGTTCCGTGTGATCATGAAGGCATCACACCATGATGTATTAGTTTAGTACGGAGGATTCCTTTCCTCCTCCGACCCCAACCTATAAAAGCAGTGATGTGCTGTGGTGGTCCGCACTGGAGGTACCTCCTGGTCTGGTCCCAGACGTCCACCCTAAAGCTCCTCACAGGGTTCGGCCACAGGTAGATCACCAGTTGCATCTCATTGGCTAACACGTCGACTGCATTTGGTTGCACTTGCTAATGCAACACACATGAGCCCCTGAACCCGTTCTAAAACGACTGTCTTTAATATCCAAACGGTGTGTTTTGGTTCTATAATGGAGAGCAGAACGCAGCGTGATCACACATCCTGCATTGTTGCAAGTATGTCAACGGCGTCAGTACGTTAGTGGCATTCTACTTAATTTTCACTTCTCCAGCGACTGCACGTCTGCTGGGTGAGTCACTGACCTACTGCTGCTCCTATCAGGATGTTCGCTGTTATAGAAGACCTCTGATCAGGATGCTCACTGTTGCAGAATATCTCCTATCAGCACAGCAGCTTAACAATGTTTGAAGCAATCAAACATGTACGTTTGACTTGATATGACACTGACATTGATATGATGAGACCCCTTCGCCAGGCTTATCAACACAAGAGCACTGACAGGCCAGCGTCTCCGCTGTTGACACAGAGGCACAACGTGCTGGATGTGTGGTTGTTCACGTTGCTAGGCCGTTATAGTAGCGTGCCAAAGTTTGTGATTCCTAGTTCAACGTGTAGAAACGGGCCCTGTAAATGTCACTCTGCGTGTTTCACACCCTGGTCTTCTGCTGGCTGTAAACAACGTCATGGTGTTTGGCGATCTAAACCTGAATCTAGAACTACTTGATCTAAACCTGAATCTATACCCGCAAGATAACGGCGGAGACAGACGAGAGCCCGCCCTCATTCCTCAGTGGTATCTCAGACCTCGGATCAGACATGAATTTCCATTTTGCATAATCAAAGTTCTTCCATTTTCTTATAAACAAGGTTGTTATTAGAGATATTTTCAGGTATTGCCCGCTTGACAATAAGTCCGTTTTTATTGGTCATCAATCATCTTTTGATTGGTATTGTAAAGTCATGAAATTAAGATATTATCTTAGCTCAATTACCAGATTACTAGTGTAGGCCTTACTGAATTATGATAAGGAAATAATTAATACATACTTTGTTAAATTACTTCAACTTCAGTGGCCTGTTTAACAATATAATTACTAACTCAGCATGCCCCTATTGTGAATGAAATGCAGATGTTTATGGTGATAACAATAATGTTTCCATGGTGACATGTCAGCTGACATGCCAGTCCCTATTCCTTCTCATCAAAGACACATGTTGCATTAATGTGCAGAGAAGCCTTGTGTTGTCAAAGGGTGTCTCTGAGCTCATAGTCTGCAGCACCCGCACGGCCTGTCTGGGTCTTCTCCTAACCAGTCCTCCTGGTGTACAGGACTTTCTTTCTTCTTTTTGCTACCCGACTGGTTTTCTTTGGTTTAAGTGTTCCCTCCTGGGCTCAACCTTATTGTTCTAGGAGACTGGCGGCAGCAGCCAATGGGCTTCCAGGCTGCTGTAGGCCTGATTGTCGTTGCTTCTATGAAAATGAAGCGGCGGTTGTCTTTGACGATGGGAGACAGACGGGCCCCTGAACTCAGGGGCCTGGACACTTCAAGAGTGGAGGCCTGTTGACACGGTAAACCATGTGACTAATGAGAAGCAGTCTCGGACATAGACCCCCATGGAATACATGGTGAACCCCCAGACTACATAGTGAACCCCCAGACTACATAGTGGGCCCCCATGGACTACATAGTAAACCCCCATGGACTACATAATGAGCCCCCAGTCTACATTCTAAGCATGTTTTTAGGACTGCACGCTGGAATGTTTTCCCTGCCTGTTTCTACTACTACTACTACTGCTACTACTTCTACTACTACTTCTACTCTACCACGTCTACTGTACAACTCCTTATACTACTACTACTGTACAACTACTTAAACTACTACTACTACTACTGTACTACTATTGTACTTGTATTGTACTTCTACTGTACTACCACTTATACTACTACTTTTACTACGTTTTTACACACAGTGCTTTAGAATAAAACGGGGAAAGTAATAATGCACGTATTAATGTACAAGACAGACAGTGTTCTTAAAGGTACTAGCTTGGATTGTTTGAACCCAAAGTCACTTGTTGTTCTTTGGTCCGATAAACCGTATCAGCTTGGTGAGATTGACCCGTGGGGGGGCCTGAGGGAAGGGGTCCTCCACCAGGGTCACTCAGAGGTGATCATGGACCAGAACTCACTGCAGTTCAGCATTCGGTGCTAGAAACCCCCTCCATGGTGAGGTGGCAGTAATGTACAGAAAGATGTTTTGTAGACATCATAGATGTTTTGTAGACATCATTAACCCGTAGCAACAGTAGTGGTGATAGGATGGTGGTGGTGATAGGTGATCGGTGATCAGGATGCAGATCACCAACAGAAATGTCCTGACACTGCTGCAGCTCATTACCAACGGCTGACTGTTTGCAGTTATCCTCTGGCAACGCCTTCGCCTCATTGATATGCGTCTGCTGTGTGTTTCTGAGGATTTGCAAAATGCGATAAAGTAGAAAGCCCCCAACTTGTGGTCCTCATGGAGGTCCGGGCTAGAAGCGTACGGCGGGAGGGTTTGAATCCCCGCCCACCTTCTCTCTGCTCCCCAGGTGGTCTCTGAGCTGTGTTGCGTAATACCAAGAGGGGAAGTGGAACTGCTAATGAAACGCTGCAGAGCTCGGGCCATAAACGGAGCAGAGTGACGGGTTTAAGGGACTGTTTAAAGGGCGGTCGACACGTTATCAACCTGGTCCATCTGATAACTGGTGAACCCTCGTGTATTTTGGACTAATGCAGGACAAACGAGGAACAGAGAGTTAATGATTAATCGGTCTAGTTTATACAGTTATATAAGTCATAAAGGAATGACCTTGACCTGTTAATCATCTAGACCTTATTTTAGCGGAGTCGATTCTTTCTGTTTCTGTGACCCTCTCAACGTGGATAATCCCCAAACTAGAACGATTACATCAACACCATGCAAGCTTGCAGTGTAACTTTTGATTCTTATACGGAATAGGAACTTGTATTGGTTTTGTTACTAAAGTGAGAGGAGCATTCAGTATGTGGGCTGTACAAAGGCTTTTACACATCACCAAGTGACATGTCAGACATCTTTATGCTTGTTTGTTATGGTCACTCTTAATACATATATTTACAGGCGTTTTTGGCTTGTTTTTAAAATCCACATCTGCTGATAATCAGCTTACGTTCGTCATCCTGTAACTTTGCCCACAGTGCTCTGGGATGGATCATCCCAGACTCGAATGCTAGTTCAGCAAGCAAAAAATGAGACAGACTTCCTGTCAGTTAGATTGATAATGACATTGACAATGATCATTGATAATGATAATCATTGATAATGACAATGACATTATCACATTATTAAAAAAAAAAAAAAATATATATATATATATATATATATTACCGGTAATAAGATTAAAATCTGACCGCTCCTGTACTGTGAGAGCAGAGCCATGTGTTTGGGTCCACCTGCTGAATAGTAAGGAGAAGGGATTTATTTTATATAATTTATTTTATATAAATAATAATAATAGGTTGGTTAATCATCAAAGAATTACTGTTGTTTGGCTTGACTACATTTCTATTAAGGATTTCAGCTGACATGGCATTTGATCGCAGGTAGAGGGCTGGACCTATAGGGCTGCATCCTATAGCCTCTTTGTTTTTGGCACATATGTGTGGAATTTGTCCTCCTGCCCTTAATTGAAAATGGTTATTTGAACAGGGAATCAGTTAAATTCTTGAGAGTTACGGTTCTTTATTTTCCTCTGTTGTCTAAAGACTAGTATCAGTAGTGATTTGGAAGCCCTGCTTCTGTCATGTGACCTCAGGTTAATTTATAAAGCTACTCCTACTTCTTCCCCCTACATCAGTGCAGTATCTGGCAGAAAGGTTTAGCTGATATTTTGCACATATGGTTAGCGTCTGCATTCATGACAACATAGGCCTGTAAGGTAATGGCCGTAATCCTTGTTATAACACACATTACTTGCGGAATGCCTGACTATTTTCTCTGTTTTTAGTTTTAGTTTTACATGGTTAATTTACTATTTCTTGTTTCAATAAAGCTAATCTATGCTGTTTACAAAGGTCCATACATAGCAAACCTTTTGATAAGTTACAACAGAGCAGCTTTTGAAGCCTTTAAGCCCTTATTAGGAGTTTCCTCAGTCATTCAGAAGCCACTTTGTCTCTGATGGGCACCAAACTATTTAGTGTTCCAAGATCAACCAACGACCCTCCAGGATGGTCTTAAAGAACCGTCTTGGATTTGGCTGAAGTCAATTCCTTGTGCTCTTTACTCTACAGTTAATGCAGATTTACTGCTTTCCAAGAGTGAACGGGAACTGAACGCTCAGTCCTCTTCATGCCTAATGGTATGCGAACGACTGGACAGCCTCCAACAGACAAGTACCACTTGGGCGCCACAAAGCATCGCCTGTTAAAGCAGACATGGAGAACATGTTGGACCCAGCTGCTAACCCTCGGGAAACTCCTTGTGACGTTTTGAGCGAGGATCTTTCTGGTTGATTATTGGCCGGTTGAAACCTGGATTTCAACCACTCTCTCTGATTCAGACCAGAGCAAACCGCATGTTGAGTCCTTCAACCACCAAGTGACCGTGGTGACGCCGTGAAGTTGCCCTTATTCCTGTGTGACACCTCTGGGGGGTAATCAAAGTCTACTCTGGTATTCAGAGTATCTCTGGGTCCTTGTGGTTACTTTAAGGATTCTTCTTATTATCAGTCCGGATGGGTAAAACACATTGTTCAGCCCCTGATTGCGATAATGTTTTCAAATTTGTCAAAAAACAAACGGTTTTGTATTCCTAGTGAGGAGGTCTGAAGTTTGTCACATCACGCCCATAGGGGGCGCTATAGTTGGCTGCCAAAGTAAATGATGAGCCACACCCCCCAGTGGATAGCCTGCATTAATGGAGTCATTTTGTAACTTTTATAGCTTGTATAGCTTTTTATAGCTACTATGCGTAAAGAGTTCACCATTCAAAGCGGGATGTTTATTGCGGGGGTGGAGCCACGGCGGCAGTCGCGATCGTAATTTCCAGTTAGTGTACCACAGAGTATTTCGATTTGGAACGACACTGACATTTGAAAATCAGCGCACTTAGTCAGTGCGGATAGTGTACTACTTTTAAGTGTACTCATGGAAGTATGGATATTGGAACACAGCACCGGTATGAAGGCCTTATTTTACATGCTGAACATGATGTCCGTCTGGACAGAACATAGCCGGTGTCTGGGGTCGGCGTGTGTGGGCCGTAGATGCCTAGCGTGACTGCTGTTCTAGTTTTAAAATATTCATTAAAGGACTTAAAATAAAAAAACAAGCATTTGAATTTATGTTAATCTCTCAAAATAGTAAAAACAGGCTCCTTTTTTTTAGTATTCTGAGTTGCAGTCCCAAGTGTTTTGGTGGTGAGCCAATCACCGTGAGGGGACAACCTGATGCATCCCTGGGAGCCCCAGCTGGCTCCTCAGAACGGGTTTATATGAGGAGATAAACTGAGGCTCCTTCTGCACGCCTTCTCTGAGCCACTGACGGTTGCACCTTAAGCTGCCATCAATCATCTCCTTTTCCATTTTGCTCATGTTTATGGAGAGCAGTCAAGGGTGTGTACATTGGCCTGCGACGCCATGGGCGTTTGGCGTTGGAGGGACCGGTCCATGGACGCCAGGGCGTTCCCCCTCATCTGCGAGGTGTCGTAGTGTGACCGCCGTTGACATGGGTCTGAGAGTGGCAAGGGTTTTCATTTGCATACATTCAAATCCCCCCGTATGTGGTGTGTTGTTCAGGACATCCTGTCCATGTATAGAATCAGGAAACCCATGTATAGAAGAGGAGCCCTGGAATGGAGACCCAGTGGGAACAGTAGAGAGGGGGATTGTGATGCATCGACTTGACAACGTGTGTGTGTGTGTGTGTGTGTGTGTGTGTGTGTGTGTGTGTGTGTGTGTGTGTGTGTGTGTGTGTGTGTGTGTGTGTGTGTGTGTGTGTGTGTGTGTGTGTGTGTGTGTGTGTGTGTTCCATCGATCAATGTATGCCCGTGTGAGGGCCGTGCCCCCCCCCCTCCCCCCAGCTAGCATGGCGGCTGAGTCAGAGCCATCACGTCAAATGAGAAGCTACAGCCTCTCTCTACCAGCCCTTCTGGGTGTCCTCCACCGGTCACCCCAGCATGGGCTAAAAGTAGACCCTTCAGACTGTAACTCCCCACACACCACCATCTTCCTCTTTTATCAGTCTTTTATCACAAGGCTCTCAGTATCGTAGCCTTTGCAGAGGGCCTCAGTGTCTCCATGGTGACCCTGCGTGTGTTTCCTGTGGGCATGTTGGGGACCGACTGCAGACAGTTTAACAGCGAGGTTGACTTGGTATCAGAGGCCCCGGTCCGGGTAAGACGAGCGAAAGGGTCTGCTGAGGGCCAGTCGGTCCGCAGCTAGACCCCTCCTGAGCTCAGACCTCACAGATATACGAGTCACGTGACCACCAGAATCCCTGGAAACGGCCTTATATGGGCAGTCCAAACAGATTATCTCTCTCGGCCGGTGTCCCTCTCTGTTTATTGTTCCAATCTCTTTTTTATTTTTTTGTAAAACTGTATCTGTTGTATTCGGGTACCAAAAGGAGGCGGTGTTAATTTGCCAAGTTGATGGACTTGATAGTAATTAGAATGTGTTGACAGTTGGCTTTGTTTGACGTTACGTCCGTATCTGGGGACCGCTGGAACCTGGAATCACATTACTGGTCGGTTTTATCTTAGCGTTTGTTGGCGGAGTTAGTTTTCTAGTTTCCCTCAAACATATCAACAGTTGGGTGAACTTCTCATGTAGCTGAAGTATGTGCTTCAGCTGATAATAGGAGGAGGTGCAGAGCCTCATTCAACACCTCATCCTACATCTTTTCCCTCAGCCCTTGTCTTTATATTTATCCTGGCCAGATCACCACCACGCTATCTCATATAATAATGGAGTTGGATCCATTTCCACGGTGAATTTTTACCACTTGAGGTGTTTAATCTCTCTACTGAGCTTGATGAATCAAAGGCGTGTAATGTATATTGTTTAGTTGTATTTTTTTTTTAAATTCATATTCTATTAGGCACCAAAATTGATGGATGGGTGTTTATTTCACCAACTTTCCGCACAGTATGGCTTAAACAATATCCCAAATCCTTAAAATAGCAGTTGCAGCAGAGGGAGTTTGACTTGGAATGCTAGAGAGAGGTATAGGAGGTTATAGAAGGAGAGGGAGCTTAACTACGATGATGACAAGAACCAGGTATAGAGTTAAACTATGATGTGTCTATAGAAGAGGAGAGGGAGTCTAACTGCGATGTGTCTATAGAGGAGGGAGTTTAACTACAATGGTGTCTATAGAGGCGGAGAGGGAGTTTAACTATGATGGTGTCTATAGACGTGTGGTATAGGAGGAGGAGGTGAGGGTAAGTGGAGACTGGAGAAAAACTATATCAGTCTCCGCTCTCCTCGTCATGCTGACTTCAGCGGGGCAGCCAATGAGGAGAGGGCCTTCTTTGTCTCCATGGTAACCTCCTGTTGAAGTAATCACAGTGAGGATGGGGCGAGAAGGAATATGTCTTGCCCTCAAGCTAAATCTATTTATTCCATGTGTTCTGTGGCCATCATTTCTTTGCTTCATTCATATTCTATTAGGTACCACAAAGCATAATTTCCTTTGATAGGATCATTATCTGAGTGATTCTCTCTGAAGGCCCGGTAGGAGCAGGGCAGACCCCAGATCTGTGGTTCAGTTGGTCTGACGAGGGAACACACCTTGTAAGGAGAAGGTATTGAAATGTTTTTCAGGAATTTTCAAAATTTTAGATCTTTTTCTCCCCAAGGTCCCGTAAAAAGATATTTGATGTCCCGACTGGATCCGTTTTTCTTGGTTATTATGGCAGAATATTAATTAATCGACTCTGCAAGTACTTCTGCTCCCGGGAGTTAGCTTCTGGCTGCCTTCCCGTCAGACCTCCAGCAGACCTAGCCCGAGTCGACCAATCACAACCGTTTATCTAACAGGGGGCGGGTTTGATACGATGACTGACAGAGGAGCCCCCTATGGGAACGCTGTTGAGGCAATTTCATAAACAACCAAGATCGCTGCTGCTGATGTGTCACATGATTCTATGCTCTGATTGGCTGTATGTCCATCAATTGCGTCCAGACACATTTTGACCTGCTCGTCAATGTGTGAGGTTCCACACACATTTGTGAATTTGTCTAGCGATGTCAGGATGTAATGAATGATCATTTAGCTAACAGTTTATACAGTTATAGTCACTTTTATACAATAGTTTCATTTAGTCCTATTATGAGATCTTCAATCACTGCCACTTCAAAATACAGACCATGTCTTCTGAGCTGAACTACAGACAGGTCTTCAGAAGATTAGTTTGTAGTAAAGTGAATTGAACTGATTGACTTGAATCATTGCTTTTGCATAACCTTTTGAACACTTTATTTAAGACTATTTCCCAAGAGCTGTTGTGTGTGTCCTCCCTTTATAACGACCAGGTCCCGGTGCATTGGGGCAACAGAGAACCTTCTTCAGGATTAATCAACCCTATAATAAACCTTCTGCTACTGATCCCAGCACGTAAAACACTATTTGCGGAACGTATACATTATGTAGTGTTGAACAGATGCTGTGGATCTGCTGTTGCCTAGCCTTGACCGTGCTGGTGGAGAGTTATTCTCATGACCGTGGACTTGTTTAGAATAGCCTGCCCCTTAAACTCTCATCAACACTGTCTGAGCCATCTCAAATGTCACCGCTTAACACAAATAGTGGTGTTGGTTTAGAAGTGGAGGGGGTGGGGGCGTGGCGCGCTACGACTGGGTCTTAGCCTGTCTCTCTGTTTCCAACAACATGCTATGTTTCAACGGATCCATACAATCACAGGGATCCGTTAAATATTACGATGTTAAATGTATGACTAAGAGTCCTGCATCTAATTTCCATTCATTATATGTGAAGACTAACTCATTACCAATAGTCCAGCTAATGCCGATGGTAGCAACATTGTGTCTGGGTAGAGCAGGACGGGCAGGAGCTCTACACTGCACCAGGCAGGTGAGCTCCTGAAGTCCTGACCCAGGCAGGTGTTGTGGGGAAAGGCTTGGATCAGCCCACTAGGAAAAAGGCTATTCTCACCTGAGTCGGCTTTGCCTCATGAATTCTGGTTCTTGTGATCGAAATCTGCAGGCATTTGTCTCTCTCTGAGTTTCTGTTGTACTTCCACATGTGCTATGTGCATGTGATTCCAGCCTCTTGACAGAGAGAGGAAACTGTCCTCCAAGTTGAATAATTCAAACATAGCACTAAATTGATTAATTCAAGATTAATGGGATTTTCCTAGAAAGGTCGAACACTATTTCCAGGGGGCTGTGTTGTGTTAGGAGCCCATGTGATCACAGGGTTATGATAATGTGTTGATGAGTGGCCACCTGTAAGCCAATGGTGACCCCTCTTATGTAACAGATGTGTCTTGGTTTGGATGTTAACTCCTACCTGCTGGATGACATAATCACAAAGATGCGAGTCCGTTTTAGAGGAGGTAAACACAGATTTTAATCTACAATAGGTAAACAAATGTTTTCTTCCTTCCTGTGAAAAGGTGCTTGCATAACAAGAGTTGAGTTACACTTCATTCTTCAAAACTATACAGTTCAGGTCTTCCACCGTTGTACTAGCCAGACACATCTCTTTCCTGTTCTCCTATGAGTAGTAGTAGTAGTAGTAACAGGATACCGTGGGAGAAAGCTGATGGAGGAGATGCTTGAATCTTTATCTTCAGCATTCATATACAACAGTACAGCCTTTGAAGACGCATCATTTTTATTGCCCTAATATTAGGCTGTAAAGCTCTGGTCATTATTAAACTGTCTGGTTTTATTTATTAAAAGTTGTATTTATTAAATGTTTATTTAACAAAGTAGTTTGTCTATCAACATTTATTTTACAAGAGAGACATTGTTGGTCCATCCATCTCATTTCTTCGACCCTCAGTCACATCTTCGACTCGACTCTGTGAGGGTGACCAGTTCTCCAGTATCAGCCTGCTCTCAGCTCATTCAACCTAGAGGGGAAACTGGAGGAGTTTCTTGCCGAACTTTCTTCAAAACAATACAATAATAAGAGCTTTAAAAAGTGTTTTTCCTGAGTTAAATCCAGTCAAATGAATGTCTACAATATTAGCTTAATAATAAAGGAAATTAGATTATATTAATTACTATTTATTTAGTAACTTTATTAACTTGTGTCTGTTCATGCCAACCATATCATGATAGTTGTAGTTTGTCTTGGCAGAGCAGCGCGGAGCGATCACAATGTTGTCGTAAGCCTCTGGCATTTTCCCGCTCTTGGCGCTTAAACCTGTGAAGCCAATTAAGGTGATCAAATGTGTTATTTTTCCAATTACCTCTCAGCGAATGGCGCGCTGTGTTTGTGGCGGTTGTCATAGCGGACCGGGGGCTCTGCAAGGTCAAAGCAACGTTGTGTGAAAATGATATGTGATATTTTGGGCTTGCCACGAGCTCAGAGTTTCCACTTGTATTCTGAAGGGGGGGGTTGTTGCATCATTGGACAGTTTTGAGGGGGAACCCCTGCACTCCCCCCCCCTGCCCCCTCCCTCTGCTGCCACCCCTCTGGCCCCCTGGGCTTTTCCAGGTTCTACGTCACTCACCCTCCACACACACCCCCACCCCTCCCCTAACTCTCGGAAACAGGACTAAATTTAAAGCACTCCACCGTAGGGGAGGGCCACGATGGAAACGAGCGGACACGAGCCCCCCCGCAGCAGGCCCGGCTGTTGTTCCACCTGAGCGTGGTCTCTGTTGGTCCTCCTGGGTGGTGTACGTTGTGGACATGTTTAGCACGGTGTCAATAAAGAGAGAGAGATCTGGAACAAGGAGTTTGAAAAGTAGAGCCCACCATGGTGTTTATAGTTTTATTCAGCCATAAAAAACATATGCAATAATGATAGAAACTAAGTTAATTGAATAGATGTCATTTCTGTATCAATGATGGACCCCAATGTGCTGAGAACACCACATTATCAGCTGGGTTTGACCTGAAGGCCCGGGTTACCTACCACAAGAGGAGCATCAGCCTGTACTGTAGACACCATCAGAGGTTACCTACCACCAGAGGAGCATCAGTCTGTACTGTAGACACCATCAGAGGTTACCCACCACCAGAGGAGCATCAGTCTGTACTGTAGACACCATCAGAGGTTACCTACCACCAGAGGAGCATCAGCCTGTACTGTAGACACCATCAGAGGTTACCCACCACCAGAGGAGCATCAGCCTGTACTGTAGACACCATCAGAGGTTACCCACCACCAGAGGAGCATCAGCCTGTACTGTAGACACCATCAGAGGTTACCCACCACCAGAGGAGCATCAGTCTGTACTGTAGACACCATCAGAGGTTAACTACCACCAGAGGAGCATCAGCCTGTACTGTACACACCATCAGAGGTTAACTACCACCAGAGGAGCATCAGTCTGTACTGTACACACCATCAGAGGTTAACTACCACCAGAGGAGCATCAGCCTGTACACCATCAGGATCATCAGTCTTTACAGCATCAGAAGCCGTGTGTGTGTGTGTGTGTGTGTGTGTGTGTGTGTGTGTGTGTGTGTGTGTGTGTGTGTGTGTGTGTGTGTGTGTGTGTGTGTGTGTGTGTGTGTGTGTGTGTGTGTGTGTGTGTGTGTGTGTGTGTTAGGGAGGCCAGTGAATGTGCCACAGAGAAAGCCTCACATTATTGGATGCTGTCATGGACCTTTGGCAGTTTGTCTGTGTCGGCGCAGGCCACCGCCGAGGCTGGAGAGCGGCTCCGTGGCACCGCGGGTCCAGCTGTGTGACGGCTGAGAGCGGTGAGCCACGTGCTTCCGTTGCGTCACAGGGGAGGAGCGGAGGCGGTATTTTTAGAAGGCAATGAGCATATTCTCTAAACGCACAACATCAACGCACACTGCTTGCGTATGCAGGGATTATTGCGACCCGGCTATTTTTAGACTCCGTGTGCGCATTATTTACATTTTTCCTCTGCTCTTCCCTTTTTTTCTCTTCCTGGGTGGAGCGTGGAGGTAACGATGCGCTCGCTGGGTGCAGGGGCAACGTGAGCTGCTGAACTGCAGCTGATGCATGTCATGTGGGCCGCATGTCTTCTTTAGATGTGCTGCTGTGTTGTGTTCATGGCACTGCCACCAATACACCATTGTAGAAACATGTAGAAGCAAAGGGCCTCATCTATATATTGATGCCACAGACTGGGGACTACGAGGGCCAAAGTCCTTGTGCTGCGGTTGCGTCTGAGGTTCAGACTGATTGAGAAACACAAGGAATGCCACAGAAAGGAATGGGAGACTGAAGGCTGAGGCAGACTGAAGGCTGACTGAAGGCTGAGGCAGACTGAAGGCCGACTGAAGGCTGACTGAAGGCTGAAGCAGACTGAAGGCTGAGGCTGACTGAAGGCTGAGGCAGACTGAAGGCCGACTGAAGGCTGAGGCCGACTGAAGGCAGGGGCAGTGGGCAAACTGAATGAGGGACGGTAAAGAAAATGGAATAAGGGCCGTAAGCCCTGATGTGAGCGGTGAGCTGCGGTGTGACTTCTAGAGCCTTCTCCTAGTTCACCCAAAGAGAAGAGCTTGTTAATGCAAAGTTGGATTAATGTTGGATTTGGAATTTGAAATCCTAATAGGTGAGCGTAATAGGATTTGAATAAATGATTAACCCAAGATTTCTTCAGTATTTCATGAATTCCCTGAACTTGTAAAGCGCTCTCCCCTGGGACCTGTCTGACCATAAAAGATATGTTACCACGGGCGCCATCACATCAGGCTCAGTGACACGCCGCCACACGTCCCGCCCCGAGACGCTGTCCCTGCGTCTGCCTTGCCTTCTCTCTTCCCTTTTCTCAACAGAAGATGATCTTTAAACGGTTGTCTAGTCGTCTAAATAAAGGAAGGGTTCAACTTGTTTCAGAAGCACTATTCTGTAAAATTGTAAAGGTCAGTGGCAGCATCCGGCCTGCCAGTCGGCTTCATTAATAATTATAAAAATAATAATAATAACAAGAGGTTCCTCGCACTTCGTGCTTGGCACCTAATAATCTATACTTTATTAATGCCCTTGGGGAAATTCTTTCTCTGCATTTAACCCATCTACCGTCTAGTCTACCCACTACTATTACTAGTACTACACTCGGAGCAGCATGCAGCCACACAGTGAGGCGCTCGGGGAGTCATGGGGGGTATTCCAGGTGCCTTTCTCATGGGCACCTCAACGGCGTCTTGGGTGGCATGCAAACCTACAATCCTCTGATTATTGGTCCAGCCCCTTAACCGCTAGACCACCGATGCCCATTAGTGCGGCCCTTTGGCACGTTGAGTCTCCAAGGGCTGCACAGACTCGGCCCTAAGCCCTGGCCCTCACAGTCTCTGCCCTAACCCTTGGAACCCCCCCCCCCCCCCCCCTCCCCGCACTCAAACAGTTTTAAAATAGTGACTGTTCGACTGTAACTTGACAATAAACCCTTGGATTATGGTTGGGGTGAACTCATCCAGGACCTGATGGCCCAGTCTCGTCAGGGGATTCTGCTTCCTAGGCTCCAGCAACCCGTTTAAGTCCTCGGACCCGCCCGGGCCCTCTCCTTATCTCCAGCTAGCCTACTTTTCATTGCAGTCTTTCCCCAAGAGCACAGTTATTTTAGGCTGACCGTTGTGTCCCGCTCCAGTTCTGAGAGGGGGGGGCCCCGAGTTCTGCGAGGGGCGGGGGACTGGTTCTGAGAGTGGGTGGGTGGGGGGGCGGGCGGTGGCGGGTTCTGTGCGCAACAAGCACATTGTGCAGCAGAGGTTTCAAAGGGAACTGGAGGACAGAGCAGGAGCAGGGCGGTAGCTCTGTTGACCCATCGCTCCTCCTCGTTCACACCATGCAGGTGCCTGATGTGGGACTTCCCAGATGGGGGGGGGCAGCCGTGGTGGAACACATTTACATTAAGGGCATTCAGCAGACGCTTTTATCCAAAGCGACTTACAATAAGTACATTTGTCAGAAGAAGAGGAACAACAATGTATCATTGTCAGTACAGTAAGGATGTTCATAGAACCAAGTGCCAAGCACTCACAATTGTTAGGTTAAACCATTCCCTGTATACAACAAAGATAGCTAGAATAAGATGCTACACAATGCAAAGTACTATTTTAAAGTGCAAGGACGTACAACATACAAGACATAAGAGGGGTTTTGGGGGGTTAGGGGGCTAGGCTATGCAGAGTCTAGGTGAACTCTCAACAAGTTAGTTTGCGTGTGGAATGCTGCATTTACTTCATTAACTTCACTCCCCTTCAGATATTGTCCTATTGGATACCAGATACGATAATAACGGAATGATTATATAACTGATACTCTCATCAAAACATTCTGCAAAAAAAAGGCTAAATCATGACCCATTTGCCAAGCAGAATTAGTTTATATTCTTCTGCACCTCCAGTCCTCCAAAACCCACTAATTTGCATACATTTGCATGTTTGGACCAATGACAATATTGGTCAAGAAGTGCTTTTTCCCCAGAGGAAGAGCATGAAAATGGTCCTTATTGCATGACGCATAAGACAATTGTGAATATTAACAAAGCAAATAAAATGAGTCTAAACTCAAAGTTTAAACTCTCCAGCCTTTGTTGGTGGAGAGTTGGAGAGCAGGGATAGCTGATGTGGCTAGCTGGCTTCAGATGGCCTGGGAGTCTGCTTGTCCGGGAGTGTAAGGAGAGCGTGATTATGGGTTCTACAAGGCTGGTTTAATCACAGAAGGGCTCAGGTGTGGGGTCTTCTCCCAGTTATGCATACAGGAGGGAAGGAGTTTAAAGAAACTACCCAATTGTGAGTTTGATCCAAAAAAAAGTCCAAAAAAGCAGCTAAAAGCTATAAGGAGACTACGCTAATCCTGATGTAGTGTGATGTTAAACAGCCTTGTTTACGTCACCGAAATCAGTCTATGCTAGGAAGAATTGACAAGGATTTTCTTTGCTTTGGATTTAGTTTTATTATTTAAGTTTCATTAGGTTGTTAAAGTTAAACATGTAGCTATTGGTAGGTCAATTGAGAAGGGTGTTCCCGATGGTTGACCCTGACCTGACAAAATGTATATTTCTAAGACCTGGTATTTCTTGGAGGTGGTCATATGACCGGATTAGCCTTGGTACTAAGCCTTTACACCTAGCATGGAACATTAGCCTCGGTATCGGCCCTTTATACCTAGCATGGAACATTAGACTTGAGCCGTTTCTCAATTCGCGTTCTTGTCTGCACTTGTGTACTTGTGTTCTCGTGAAACGTCATCAGTCGTAGCCCAAGTACTGTTCCAATTCAAAGTACGCAGTCAAGTACACATGTAAAACCCGGAAGTGTTCTGGATGCGTTCTTAAACTGGACTTAGGTTAAATATCCCAGGATCCATTTCGCATTCCCATGTTTTTAAATATTATGTAAGCTATAATAATAGGCTATATAGGAACATTTTACATATATAACAAAAATGTAAGCCTATTCATTGAAGATATTGACATACTATTTTAAAATGATATAAGTCGCTGATAGAGGAAACCCATCGCAACGATAATCCTGGTCGTGTGTGTGTGTGTGTGTGTGTGTGTGTGTGTGTGTGTGTGTGTGTGTGTGTGTGTGTGTGTGTGTGTGTGTGTGTGTGTGTGTGTGTGTGTGTGTGTGTGTGTGTGTGTGTGTGTGTGTTCTAATCTGTAATTTCTCGCTCATTCGTAATTATTATATCAATAGCCTACTCTCCAACTACATAGGCAGTTAGGCATGCGCATCTGTACCCTACATATAAAAAGTTGTGTGTGTATAGCTTATACACACAACAAGCATATCTTTTCATTTATATTCATTCAAAATATTAACATACTATTTTAAAATGAAAGAGGCTGGGGTTTAGTTTTATATAATTTGTTTATATTGTTCAGTATGCCTACATGAGGCCGTAAAGCACAGTTAACAGAGCTGAGTTGGTGACGTCATCGAGTCCGCTGGTGTTCCAATCGTGTGCGTACTCGCGTCCTCGGAAGTCTGTACTTGGAAGTCCGGACTTGACAAGTACGCACTTCCAAGTCCGCGAGTCCATAGTTTGCGTACTTGGTATTGAGAAACAGCCTTGGTATCAGTCCCCGTCACCCAGAATGCAACACTAGTCTTGGTATCAGTCCCTGTCACCCAGAATGCAACACTTGCCTTGGTATCAGTCCCCTACACCCAAATTGCAACAGTAGCCTTCAGCTCTGTACACAAGCTTTTGTTGCTCAATAAAGAGGGGGAGGTGAATTCTGAGTAATAACGTAACACACTGGATCATGACAACGCACAGTGCGGACAAATTGCATAAAACTACCAAGCACCACATGGACGGCAGGTTTAGTAATTCATGGGACCAACGAGTCCAAAATGTACAGGTTATTCAATTCACGTTCTGTCTTCATTGAAGAATATTAAACAGAAATGCTTTGTAATTTAAACGGTAGCATAACTGATCAGCCTAAGTTGGCCAATGAATATAAAAAAGACGATAAAGACCAACGAATGTATCCATATATGACTAAATGACCCATGGCAGCCAATTCAATGTTTTGGATAAACGTTCAACTTTCTGCTTTCATGCACTACATGTAAAATCGTTCAGCCCACAGGAATTCTGCCGGTAATGCTACGGAATTAAATTTACATGGAGCCGTAAACCTGGGCCATATGTGGCAATTAGAGAGTTATGTAATTCTCCCCACTGCACAACAGTAATCCCTCTTATTGCTGAGCCTCGCCATGTGATGCTGCTCAAGGTGTGCGGGGGACCTTCTGTTATGGCCTTTGTTTTGGTCAGTGAGCTGTAGCCGGCCACGGGGCCGTCTGCTGCCTATAAAAAGCGCTCACCCTTGAGCCCGGACGACAGCGCTCGTTACTGGGAGCTGCACTTGGATGCTGGTGCCGTCATGCAGCCCATTCCCACGGAGAACCTTCTGGTCCGAGGAAACCGTGTGAAGTACTGAACACAAAACGGCTCTTCTGTTCGTCTTTGTCCCTGCAGGACTTGAGTATAATCGACCTGTGAATACTTTATTGATGTATTGGTTTTTGTTTGTGTTTTGTTGTGTTTTATAGGGGCCGATTTTATTGGTCGTTTTATTCAAGTACTGTTGATTGACTTAACCTTGGTTAAGTCAAGGTTAAGCATGGTTTCTCAAATGTATTGTGTGTGTGATCAATATGAATGCAGTGTTGGAATATGTGCAAGCTAAAAGAAGAAGTTATGTAATCAGACCTGTAGCGTTATGCAGCGTTGTCACAATATATTCAGAACCTCACGGTCTGTCGCTCTCCCCTTCGTCCCCAGGCTCCTTCAATGAGGAGGCTCCATCGATGAGGAGGAGCTGATTCGGACGGGTCACAAATAAGACCCCCCCCCCCCCCCCCTCCCCCCTTCCCCCTTCCCCATCACCCCTCCTCTTCCCACCCACCCACCCCCCCCTCTTTTCTCCTTCCCTCCCTCTACACCTTTCCCTACTCCCCAGAGTAGTGTCACCCTGAAGACGTCCCTCCTCCTCCTCCTCCTCCTCCGGCTCCATCATGCTGATCAAGGAGTACCGCATCCCCATGCCCATGAGTGTGGAGGAGTACCGCATCGCCCAGCTCTACATGATCCAGGTGAGCGAGAGAGGCCCTCCGACGGCTCAGCTTACCTCCGGTGTTGAGTGTGTATTCCTCAGAGAAACGGGGTATCATACCGCTGGATGCAGCGCTGTGATTGGTCCTGGTGCCAAGAGGAGGAGACATGCTAGAAGGAGAGCTGACTCAGGCTTTACACGAGGGCGGGGGTGACAGGATGGGCTGAGATTTGTTTCAAAAGTGCATTTCATTTTTGTTTTCTTTGCTGGAAACAATTGTAAAGCCATCCAGTGCATTTGAGGTTGCTGCTGCAGGCTACATCTTCCTGGACAACCTGTAAATAATAATGATGGCCACAACATGAGCTGATGCATGTTCAGGGAGCTTAAGAAGTAGACCATAATAGGTGGTGGTAGAATAGTTCAAAACCAAAATATCCACCAACGCTGACTCTTTAACAGCGTTGGTCTGTATATATGAGGTGGTACACTCTCTGGTACACACTCTCTCATCAGGGATGAGAGAAAATGATAAGATCACAGGAAGTTCAGTGTTTAAGGGGCAGACCTTAAGCGTCAACAAGCCTCCTTCTACGTGAATTTTCTGAGTGGGTTGGCACTTTGTACTAGTGTGCTGACCCACTCCGAACAGGCCGCTCCGTCAAGCTACGGGCCGTTGTAAGGGGAGGACGTTTCCCAAAGCGTGCAGATTGCTTACAGAGTTCACCCAGAGCGCAACGCGGTCGGGAGGAAACAAAAGGTTCTAGTGTTCCTTCAACCGAGGAACAGCCCTTACTCTGGACTCTGTTTCTATTCAGGAGCGGATTGTGACCTCCCACACTCCCAGCCTCCCACTCTCCCAGCCTCCCACTCTCACTCTCCCACCCAGCTGCTCACTGTACACACAGGGAGGGTTGGGATGGAGAAGGGATATAGGATGGAAGAGAGATGTCTTTGCAAACCAGATTACTGGTCATTGTTCACCAGATGCTGGTTCACTTCACTCTAAAATAATTGAACGTTATTCAAATTGAACTGACATAATCAGATTCCCCCCCTGACGCACCTGAAGTTCCTGTGGAGTGGCAGGTGGGTAGACTCTGCATCCTGAAGAGGCGTGGTTATTGAGTAGGACACCTCATGTTAACCGCTCACCTGCCATGGCCCAGTTTCCTCAGTTCCTCAGTGTTTCCTGGTGTTCTGGGTGCGACGTGAAGGACGTTCTCAGCAGAAGCCTCCCATAGCGGCTGCGGCGTGTGCTGATCTATTCCCGGCTCACTGCAGCGGAGCCACCGGGCCGGCCCGCTGGGCTGCTGTAGTCAGCACCGGGGGAGGCAGAGAGGGAGAGGCATGAGGACTACACTCACTGCATGTTAGAAGTAAAAAATGGTCACGATCATTTCACATGAACTTTTCCAGGCTAGTCCATGCTGGAGTGTGAACAGCTTGAGTATTGCAGATTTACTTAAAGAATTACTTCATTTTTCTGGAGCTGGTGGATGGCCTTTAGTTGCAGCTAGTGCAATACGCGTGGACTGTAAACAGCAAGCGTGTATTTACCAGTCAAATGAAGCTCTGACAGGCCCAATCAAGACGACAGTTTTATGGACGTGGATCAATGGAATGAGAATGGGCAGGTTTAGCGGGAAGCTTGCGTGGAGATTAATGTACAGGAAGTATGACATCACTGGCTGTACTTTGACATCCAACTTCAGGGTCTAAGGGTTGGAGAGTCAGGTCCTGGGACATGTATTGTAGCCGTATACTAATGTACACACTTATTGTATGTTGTACATTCTTGCACTTAAAAATAGTACCTAGCATTGTGTAGCATCTTACCCTCGCTATCTTTGTTGTAGACGGGAAATGGGTAAACCTAGCGATTGTTAGTGCTTGGCACTATGTACACCTTTACTGCACAGTCAGCGATATATTGTTGTTTCTCTTTCATCCGACACTGGATAAAAGCGTCAGCTAAATGCCCTGAATGTAAAAATATACTCTGCATCGCTAAATCTGAAGTCTAAAGTCTATTATTCATGCGTGGATCAAAGTGGAGAAGAGGGACCTGCCGACAACGTGTTGTATAATCCACTGACGTGGTTAGGCCTGCCTTGTGGGGCGCTACATCTCCATAGTGTCTACTGGCACCGCCAAAGTGCCTTACTGTATTACTCATGTTTCCCAGAGAGCCCCACTGCTAGAGGTTCAGCACTCGCCGCTCGCTCTAGGAAACGAGCTGCTTCTTCTCGCCGACGCGCGCGACCCCGACGGAAGAGGAAGAAAGGAGAGAACCTGGGAACTCTTCCATTAGTGACCCGCAGTACCCCCCCCTCCCCTGCAGCCCATGCCGATGCCAGGCTTCTGTCGCCACGGCAACCGTGACATCGGCGGCGTGTGACGGTGGTCAGGTTTGAGAGAGAGAGAGAGAGAGAGAGAGAGAGAGAGAGAGAGAGAGAGAGAGAGAGAGAGAGAGAGAGAGAGAGAGAGAGAGAGAGAGAGAGAGAGAGAGAGAGAGAGAGAGAGAGAGAGAGAGAGAGAGAGAGAGAGAGAGAGAGAGAGAGAGAGAGAGAGAGAGAGAGAGAGAGAGAGAGAGAGAGAGAGAATTAGGAAAGAAACTTTTTTTTTTTCCTAGAGTAAAAGGAGGACTGTAGAGGGTAAACATTCACCCTCTCCTCATTGCTAGGTTACCAGGGCAACTGCAGCATGCAAACAAGCTCCCCAAGCCCCCGGGCGGAGGGTGACCCTGGAGCCATGCCGGCCCCCCGGCGGCCGGGGACGGGATGCCTCCACTGTCTCCAGCTGACCTTCCAGGGCCGCCTCCTCTTTAGCTGATGGTTAACAGCAGGTTTCTGACAGCTCTGGGGTCTGGTGTGGAGTGTAGCTCTAGTGCAGGAAGCGAGGGGGGGGGGGGAAGTGACGCTCCTACGATGTGTGATGTGTGATGTGTGCGGGCTGAGCTCTGTCTGGTCCAGGAGCCTCTTGAGGGGAAACCAGCCCACTCGGCCTCAGTGGTGGCGGTTACATGAGGCAACCAGGAAGTGACCTCACGCTTCCTGCCTGCGAGGCCTCTAGTTCCCCTCTGCGCACACACTCTTATCAATGCCACAGAGCATATACCTCGCCTGAAAAAAATATTAACTTGAGTTTTGAGTGGAAAATGCAGAAAAGTGTTGAATGCATGTTGATGTTTCACTGGCATTTTTATGAGCTGTTTAAAGACAGTTTAAAGACACTGGGAGACATGGGGTCGGGGTTCAGCTCCTACTTTCTGCTCCTCCTCAGCGAGAACCAAATGAGGCTTTTAAGATGTCTCTTCTCTAACTCTTAAGGACTGGTACTTTCCACGAGTCCATTTCCCTCCAACCCTCTTTTTTTATTAAGTGGCCGACCAAACACTTTGTCTCTGTTTTCCTTCCTGACGCCTTGTCTCTGACTCCGTGTGTCTGTATCTGTGTCTCGCTCGCTCGCTCTCTCTCTTTCTTGCTTTGGCTCTCTGTCTCAGGCAGTGGGAGAAAGAGGAATATAAAACAAGTTGTTTGGCACACTCAGTGGTCGGCAATATAATTAGCATGCTTCTTCCTTCCTCATTATCATTTATTTTTAGTTTTGGATTTAATCATGTACTCATCTATTCAAATGTAAGCCATACCATGTATTTGGTACCCATGTTTATTTGATTTTAAAATCTCCATGCACTTGTTGAGCTTGAAGTGGAGCTCCAGTCCTGTACGTTGAGCTGCTGGGTCTTCATGGGTCCTGGGTGTGTGTCGTCACTGGGTCTGAAGGTATTGAATGTAATCGTTACTTTTTATTGTTATTCGCTGGTATGGTATCCTCCGCATTGTAAATTAGTGCTGCAATAATTAGTATATTAATCGGTTAATCTGTTAATTAATCAAATCAAATTTTGATAATTCATTAAGCGTTCGTTATTTATAAAGTACAGGAACAAATATTTGCTACTTCATGTCACAGTTCAATAAAACATGTTCATGGGTCATTATGAAAGGAGAAGTTAGGTTTTTCTGTGGGGCTTGTCAGATAAAAGCAGCCGGTTTAAGACCTCACTGGTAAATGAAGACGAGTGGTCGGGCGGCGCTGAGACGGTCATTTCCGGAACAAAAGTACAAACAGCCTGAGTTCACTGGTCTCACATCAGGAAGAGGCAGACTTCCTCCCGCCTGTTCTTACAGCGCTCAGCAAAGCAGTCGTTACCGTGACGACACTGCAGTGTGTGACATCCTTAAGCCACGCCCAGGGCCTTCTCTCTCTGTGTGTGTGTGTGTGTGTGTGTGTGTGTGTGTGTGTGTGTGTGTGTGTGTGTGTGTGTGTGTGTGTGTGTGTGTGTGTGTGTGTGTGTGTGTGTGTGTGTGTGTGTGTGTGTGTGTATAGAGATAGGGTGTGGCCACCAGGAGTGGGTTTTGGGGCTTCCTGCTTTGCAAATAGTGTTGACGTGACTCTAGAAAATCATGGCTCTGCCGGCTAATTATGGGAATATACAAATGGCCTACCAACGTTTGCCCAAGTACAGGCAGGCTGAACTAGGTCAATGAGGGCCTTGTGTGTTCAGGCATCACCGCCTCCAAAGGAAACCCTCGGGCTCTGTGTGTGTCTCTCTTTGTTCAGATGTTTTTTAATAAAGCTGGGAGGAGCATTAACCACAGCAGCACTTGGGCGGCATGTGGCTCGGGAGGTAGAGCGGGTTGGCTGGTAACCGTAAGGTTGCTAGTCCAATCCCCGACTCCTCCTAGCTGTCGAGGTGTCCCTACGCAAGGCACCTCACCCTGACTGCTCCCGATGGTCTGGCTGTCGCCTTGCATGGCCGACACACGCCGTCGGTGTGTGAATGGGCTCATGAATGGGTGAATGTTGGGCAATAATTGTAAAGCGCTTCGATTGTCCGCTGGTTAGAAAAGCGCCGTATAAATGCAGTCCATTTACCATGTAGCACTGCTCCCCGTCTCGCCCCCCCCTCCAGAAAAAGAGCCGCGAGGAGACCTGTGGCGAGGGCAGCGGCGTGGAGATCCTGGAGAACAAGCCGTACGAGGACGGGCCAGGCGGCGCCGGCCAGTACACCCACAAGGTCTACCACATTGGCATGCACATCCCCAGCTGGTCCGCTCCATCCTGCCAAGGCCGCGCTGAGGGTGGAGGAGGAGTCCTGAACGCCTACCCCTACACCCGCACCAGGTGACTCCACCTTAACCCTACACGTCACCAGGTGACTCCACCTTAACCCTACACGTCACCAGTGACTCCACCTTTACCCTACACCGCACCAGGTGACTCCACCTTAACCCTACACCGTCACCAGGTGACTCCACCTTAACCCTACACCCACACCAAGTGACGCCAACCTTAACCCTACACGTCACCAGGTGAATCCACCTTAACCCTACAACCGTCACCAGGTGACTCCGCCCCTCCCCCTAGACCGTCACCAGGTGACTCCGCCCCACCCCCCTTAAACCTGCACTCTATCAGTGAAACGGTCAGAAGAATGTGTTTGTTGTTGGTGAACTCCCGTCTGAGGACATTTTGGTACACATCCGTGTGGGCACAACAACAATCCTGAAAAACCACTGGTGAGAGTCTGGGCTCTGCTGCACCACAGAGGAAACAGGCCCCCACTCTGCCAGCTTTTCATTAGTGCTGGGGGGGCCTGTGATGGTCTGGAGGTGCTGACAGGATATTGACATTAAAGAGACGAGCCGCCAGCTGCTCTCCTGCCCTGTTTGATGTCGGCCACCTCGTAATGCTCCGCCTGGGCCC